>NC_092168.1:33759683-34017183 GCF_045791955.1 Oncorhynchus clarkii lewisi | reverse complement strand
AGAGAGAGAGAGAGAGAGAGAGAGAGAGAGAGAGAGAGAGAGAGAGAGAGACCATTGTGCATTTAACCCTTGGAGTGCTATTTGTCTCCTCTCAGCATTGTGCTCTGCTGTGGATCTTACCATGCACTGCTTTCTTTGGCTGCAATCTCAAGTGGCACCCTATTCACTATATATAATGCTATACCGTCCCTCTGGGAACCTGGTCAAAATGAGTGCACTGAATAGGGTTCCATTTGGGACGCATTGTTCTTCTCAGCATTGTGCTGTGGAATGACATTTATTTAGCAGACACTCTTACCCAGATCAATTTACAGGCATGATTAGAGTTAAAATAAGTGCCTTGCTCAAGGGCACATTAACAGATTTTTCACCTAGTCGGTTTAGGGATTCGAACCAGCGACCTTTCGGTAACTGGCCAAACAATCTTAACCTATTTAACCATACACTTTCTTTCTTCTCCTGTTGGGCAAACCTCTTTTTTACTGCAAATAGAAACAGGGGGCTGGAAATGAACTGGGACGAGCCATTCATTCGAGCCACACACATTCTACACACACATGCACAGGCATGTACGCACACTTGCACACTGGCACACACACAGACACACACACACACAAACACAATGTGCCCTCCACATAAGGTACTGCACTGCAGTATAGGCTCCCTCCATACAGTCTGCTGAGAAGTCATTTCCCCTGTAACCAGGCAGACAAGGCAATTCCACAATCCCATCTACACACAAATACAGCAACGACAAGCAGGCAGAGAAAAAAGGCTTTTTAATATGGAAGCATGGAAGCGGGGGAGGAGAGGGACTATAATTGATGACCACTGTTTGGGTAAGAGATTAAGATTCATGGTGAGGGCCGCACAGGTTGGACACGGCACCACGCTGCGGACTCCAACCATGAAGGATACGGCGTGACATTTTGACCAGCCTGAAATTAGTAAATGTGGTATAAAAACCATCAGAAACTCTTTCAGTCACACCTAGGCTGAGAGAGAGAGAGAGAGAGAGAGAGAGAGAGAGAGAGAGAGAGAGAGAGAGAGAGAGAGAGAGAGAAGTGGGAATGGGAGACAAAGAAACAGCTAAAGGAAGGAGAAAAAGGAGGAAACAAATTAGTACAATACCACACCATGATATCAGTTTGCTTGCCCAATTAGCATCATTTAACAATGTGAATGGCTTTGATAACATTTCTATCCTGCGACCAGACTCTGTGAATGGTGCATGTTCAGCTTTGGGACTAGTGCTAGCTCGGTGCAGAGTGTCCAGGATGCCTGGAGCAGTATTTGCAGAATAGCTCAAAACATGCATATGCACACAAACACGCACAAACACACACACGCAGGCGCAATCACACACACACATGACAGCTTTGCCTGAAAGAAGCTTCACCTCAGACCAATGCTCCCTCTGATTTCTTGGGGCACTGAGCAAATTTTTTGGTCTTGTTAGTGGAAACTTGAACGTTGTGAGAATTCTGTTCAACTTCTGGCGCATGTTTACAATGAACACTGAGGCTGCAGCCTAGCAAAGAATATCAACTAAATTCCACACGCGTGGCTCTGATCTGATCTGTTCTGAAAGTGCCTTCATTCGCGGGTGATTGAAAGACGCTAGTGGGCTACACCTGCCAGTAGAGTTCTACTCCGTTGTGCTCTAATAAATGTACAGACTCCATCTTGCAAAGTTAGTTTTGTTTTATTTTGTTGCATTGAAAAGGGGTTGATATAATATTGATTCATCACAGAAAAAAACGTTGATCAATATAGTGAACTCAGTGCGGTTCAATCTCTTGCATTTCTTCTGCGAGGCAGTCCTGTAGGAGGTGTGCGGTCAGCATGCGGGCAGTTTTGAGGGAACAAAGCCTCAGACTTATATCTACCTGGCAGGACTTTAAAAAGTGGCTGAGATATCTCAGTACTCCGTGTGGTCTGTGCTGCACAACCATCTAGAGCTACCCCAGCACTGCAACAGTCTAAAGCCACCCCTGGGGCTGGGATGATGGCAGCTTTTAGAAATCATACAGTATGACATAGTCCTTTATTCTGCCTCAGACATCCCTCTGTAGTGGAACTTCCACAGGTAACACACACCAGCAAGGTCATGGAGGATATGCAATAGACTAGAGTATAGACTGTAGGAACTAGTGTAATTCTGCTATGCCTCCATAGTATACACTGCAGGGTCATGTTTTGTAAATGTGTACACACTGTATTGTATATGTGCTGTGAGAGCTGGGTAAGTGTGTGTGTGTGTGTGTGTGTGTATGCATTTCAGTGAGAGCTGGATTGGTGTGTGTGTTTCAGTGAGAGCTGGGTTGGTGTGTGTATGTGTTTCAGTGAGAGCTGGATTGGTGTGTGTGTTTCAGTGAGAGCTGGATTGGTGTGTGTGTGTTTCAGTGAGAGCTGGGTTGGTGGTGTGTGTTTCAGTGAGAGCTGGGTTGGTGTGTGTGTTTCAGTGAGAGCTGGGTTGGTGTGTGTGTTTCAGTGAGAGCTGGAATGGTGTGTGTGTTTCAGTGAGAGCTGGATATGTGTGTGTGTGTGTGTGTGTGTGTGTGTGTGTGTGTGTTTCAGTGAGAGCTGGGTTGGTGTGTGTTTTTCAGTGAGAGCTGGGTTGGTGTGTGTGTGTTTCAGTGAGAGCTGGGTTGGTGTGTGTGTGTTTCAGTGAGAGCTGGGTTGGTGTGTGTGTGTTTCAGTGAGAGCTGGGTTGGTGTATTTGTGTTTCAGTGAGAGCTGGGTTGGTGTGTGTGTGTGTGTGCGGTCAGACTAGCAACGGCCACAGCGTGCCTCCAGGCTAGTCAGACCGCTTGGTCAGGCAGCGGGAAGGCATCCTTTACCTGTCAAAACATCTGTACTCACACGCACAGACATGCTACATGCTATCCCACCTCCCTGCTAATGGTTTTGCTTCCGCTTGCTTCTCATCAGACCTAGGTCAAATAAGTGAACTCCATGGGTTTCATCCTGGCTGAGATGTCGGGCATGCACATATCCTACCTGACTGTATTTGGTATGTTGGTATTTCATTAGGATCCCCATTGGATGTTGCAAAAGCAGCAGCGACTCTTCCTGGGGTCCACACAAAACATGCAACATAATACAGAATGACATAATACAGAACATCATTACTCAAGAACAGCTCAAGGACAGAACTACATACATTTTTAAAAAGGCACACATAACCTACATATCAATGCATACACACAAACTATCTAGGTCAAATCGGGGAGAGGCGTTGTGCCGTGAGGTGTTGCTCTATCTGTTTTTTGAAACCAGGTTTGCTGTTTATTTGAGCAATATGAGATGGAAGGAAGTTCCATGCAATAAGGGCTCCATATAATTATTTTCTTGAATTTGTTCTAGATTTGGAGACTATGAAAAGACCCCTGGTGCATGTCTGGTTTTGATAAGTGTGTGTGTCAGAGCTGTGTGTAAGTTGACTATGCAAACAATTTGGGATTTTCAACACATTAATGTTTCTTATAAAAAGAAGAAGTGATGCAGTCAGTCTCTCCTCAACTCTTAGCCAAGAGAGACTGGCATGCATAGTATTTATATCAGCCCTCTGATTACAATGAAGAGCAAAACATGCTGCTCTGTTCTGGGCCAGCTACAGCTTAACTAGGTCTTTCCTTGCAGTACTGGACCACACGACTGGACAATAACCAAGATTAGACACAATTACCTTCCTTATCACTGATCAGACCTGGGTCAAGTACATGATGTCAAACACTTTACAATCTTTACACTTGATTTAGCTTGGAGTTTGTACTTTTGGGACTATTTACTTTATCTATTACAGTGGCTCCATTTTTAACCAGGTTTGGCAAACTGACCTTCCCAACAGTCATGCAATAAGCTTAGTCTTCAATACCATCAAACATCCAATCAATCAATAAAAATACAGGCCTCAACATTCCCTCCTCACCCTAACCCCAGTTATTCCCAGTTAGCTGGAACATATATCCGGTAAGACTCCCATTCATTGACAGTAATCTACATCCAGCTCTATAAACTCCTGGCTAAACCACCTCTACATTCCTGTCAGGATCAGCTCAGAGCTCTGACTTCTGACCCGTCACATTCTATACACTGCTCACAGTAAAGGCTTTACCTTTAACCCGGTGTCAGTAGCACACACACACTCCCTTTAACCCGGTGTCAGCAGCACACACACACTCCCTTTAACCCGGTGTCAGTAGCACACACACACTCCCTTTAACCCGGTGTCATTAGCACACACACACTCCCTTTAACCCGGTGTCAGCAGCACACACACACTCCCTTTAACCCGGTGTCAGCAGCACACACACACTCCCTTTAACCCGGTGTCAGTAGACAGCACAGCTTGGTCAGTCAAGGATAGATGGCAAAGTTAAGAGGATTGTGGGTAATGAGTTATGTCGTGATCTCCTCTTCTGTGACCTGTGTGTGTTTGTGTATGTGTGTGTCATGATCTGTGACCTGTGTGTGTGTGTGCGTGCGTGTGTGTGTGTGTCATGATCGCCTCCTCTCTTCTATGACCTGTCCGGATGTGGTCTAGGCTAGGATTAGATTAGCCGCAGCGCTTGGATAAAGGACCCATAGACATGTGGGACACACACACCTCCACCCAAGGGGCCGTGCACCTTATCAGTGTGCTGTGTAGAGCTCTGACTCAGACTGGGATGCTGGGTAGAAGCATTGACCTGTATCCATGGTGACCTGAGCCCTGGCAGTGGTGATGTAGTGTGTGTGTGTGTGTGTGCAGGGTCTGGAAAGCCTGAGGGGGTGTCTACTATCAGAACACTTACTGCTGCTGTGCCCTAAATAGACCACTACCTCTTCTTTCATCCGTCTCTCTGACATCCTCCTTTCACAACCTCTTGTCCTTACACTCCTTCCTGGTCCTGCTCTCTCCACAAACTCCTTATGCAGTAGCTATCTATAGGAGACACACACTCACACATGCAGTCATACAAGCATGCACACACACATGCATGCACACACTCACACACACTGCTGTGGCCCTTTAGAGACTGTACTGAGAGAGAACAGACTCAACCACTCACCTGCCTGTAAATTGGCAAATATCTTCCTCTTGGCAAACATCTCTGTAAAATGCTGTTGTGCCATTGTGGTGGTACACAATTTTACAGAATGCTTGCCTTAAAATGTATTCGTAAAATTGTTCTCCGGGAAATCAATCTCCTCTCTCTGGTGTCTTTCTAGTAACAGATATGTGGCTGTATACTGGTAAGAAAATAAACTACATCTTCAATCTCCCAAAGCAGGGAAATTGCAGCGGTGTGTGTTTGTGGCAATTCTATTTGAAATGCCTTTTATTTCATTTTTTAAGGTCTACTATAGTGTGTGTGCTTTAATAAACCATGTAGGATTCATTCCAAATAGCTCCCTATTCCCATATATGGTAGACTACGTTTGACCACAGCCCATAGGACTCTGGTGAAAGTAGTGCACTGTAAAGGTAATTGGATGCCATTTGGGATGCAGGCTTCCTCAGTGGTGGGTTCCAGCCAGGTTGTATTTGTTTCAGTCCAGAACATATTTGTGTAATGGAACCGGGCAGCCAATCTCCAGGTGTTTTACTGACACGGACCACATGGAGTCCTCCCCCCACCCCCCTCCTCCTCCTCTCCTCTCTCCCCGGCCAGCCAAGTATTCCCCTTCTCGTTAGCAGTGTCTGACTACTCTCAGCGGAGGTGTTACTCATTACTAAATGCTGTGTGCATGTGCACGTGTGTATTTGTGTGTGTGCTTGCATGCTTGTGGTTTTGCCAGTGTGTTTCGGTTTTAACAACACATGGTCTGAATGCTAATATATGTCAGCCTGACCATATGGAGCAGTAGACAGGTTGATTTCGAAGCTCATTGACCGCTGAGGCTATAAAGAGGACCTCCACTGGACGGACCATTGTGTGTGTGTGTGTGTGTGTGTGTGTGTGTGTGTGTGTGTGTGTGTGTGTGTGTGTGTGTGTCATCACATTCAGTACACATCATAATATTATGGTCATCGTCATCATTGTTATTAAGCTGTTCAGCAGATGGGCAGTAATCTGGGGTCATTACACCACTTCACCAGCCGCTGCAGCTTGTAACTCATCCTCACTGACCGATGAAGCTCATCATAGGGAACACGGGTTATAGATGAGGGAGTGTATCAGCACGGTCTGAAGAAAGATAGAACCATTTTGTACTAGTGCCAGTCTAATTCTGGACCGATGGAACTCATTGGACAGGGAGGGGACACAGGAGTCAGAAGAAGAGGGTTTTTCATCAGCACAGGCTCAAACAGGATGGGAACATTAGACAGTCAATCGTAGACTCCTAGGACCGGTTTCTTGGACTAAAAAGCATATCCAATGGAGAATACTACTCCAAGTAGTTCTCAGTCCATCCCCTAGACATTTGATGTACTCAGGTACAATATTATACAACTATCTGTAAATACAGTTCTAAAATGTCACACAGGTGAGAGGCTGTTACTAGGCCAGAGACAGTTACTAGGCCAGAGACTGTAACTAGGCCAGATACTGTTACTAGGCCAGAGACTGTTAATAGGCCAGGGACTGTTACTAGGCCAGAGACTGTTACTAGGCCAGAGACTACTACTAGGCCAGAGACTGTTACTAGGCCAGAGACTGTTACTAGGCCAGAGACTGTTACTAGGCCAGAGACTACTACTAGGCCAGAGACTGTTACTAGGCCAGAGACTGTAACAAGGCCAGAGACTGTTACTAGGCCAGAGACTACTACTAGGCCAGAGACTGTTACTAGGCCAGAGACTGTTACTAGGCCAGAGACTACTACTAGGCCAGAGACCGTTACTAGGCCAGCGACTGTTACTAGGCCAGAGACTACTACTAGGCCAGAGACAGTTACTAGCCCAGAGACTGTTACTAGGCCAGAGACTACTACTAGGCCAGAGACAGTTACTAGCCCAGAGACTGTTACTAGGCCATAGACTGTTACTAGGCCAGAGACTACTACTACTAGGCCAGAGACTGTTACTAGGCCAGAGACTGTTACTGGGCGAGAGACTGTTACTGGGTGAGAGACTGTTACTGGGTGAGAGACTGTTACTGGGCAAGAGCAAGTCGTAAGGGTAAAGGATAGATGGGATACTTGTTGCCTGTCCTTTTCTGTCTAAAACCCCAGACACGTCCTCCCTATTCTCCCCATACTGAGCTATCCCACACACACACACACACACACACACACCAGACACGTCCTCCCTATTCTCCCCATACTGAGCTATCCCACACACACACATACACACACACACACCAGACACGTCCTCCCTATTCTCCCCATACTGAGCTATCCCACACAGACACTAACACACACACACCAGACACGTCCTCCCTATTCTCCCCATACTGAGCTATCCCACACAGACACTAACATACACACCAGACACGTCCTCCCTATTCTCCCCATACTGAGCTATCCCAAACAGACGCTAACATACACACCAGACACGTCCTCCCTATTCTCCCCATACTGAGCTATCCCACACAGACACTAACATACACACCAGACACGTCCTCCCTATTCTCCCCATACTGAGCTATCCCACACAGACACTAACACACACACACACACACACCAGACACGTCCTCCCTATTCTCCCCATACTGAGCTATCCCACACAGACACTAACACACACACACACCAGACACATCCTCCTTATTCTCCCCATACTGAGCTATCCCACACAGACACTAACATACACACCAGACACGTCCTCCCTATTCTCCCCATACTGAGCTATCCCAAACAGACACTAACACACACACACACACACCAGACACGTCCTCCCTATTCTCCCCATACTGAGCTATCCCAAACAGACACTAACACACACACACACACACCAGACACGTCCTCCCTATTCTCCCCATACTGAGCTATCCCACACAGACACTAACATACACACCAGACACGTCCTCCCTATTCTCCCCATACTGAGCTATCCCAAACAGACACTAACACACACACACACACACCAGACACGTCCTCCCTATTCTCCCCATACTGAGCTATCCCACACAGACACTAACATACACACCAGACACGTCCTCCCTATTCTCCCCATACTGAGCTATCCCACACAGACACTAACACACACACACACACACACCAGACACGTCCTCCCTATTCTCCCCATACTGAGCTATCCCACACAGACACTAACACACACACACACACACACCAGACACGTCCTCCCTATTCTCCCCATACTGAGCTATCCCACACAGACACTAACACACACACACACACACACACACCAGACACGTCCTCCCTATTCTCCCCATACTGAGCTATCCCACACACACACTAACACACACACACACACCAGACACGTCCTCGCTATTCTCCCCATACTGAGCTATCCCACACACACACTAACACACACACACACACACACACACACACACACACACACACACACACACACACACACACACACACACACACACACACACCAGACACGTCCTCCCTATTCTCCCCATACTGAGCTATCCCACACAGACACTAACATACACACCAGACACGTCCTCCCTATTCTCCCCATACTGAGCTATCCCACACAGACACTAACATACACACCAGACACGTCCTCCCTATTCTCCCCATACTGAGCTATCCCACACAGACACTAACACACACACACACACACACACCAGACACGTCCTCCCTATTCTCCCCATACTGAGCTATCCCAAACAGACGCTAACACACACACACACACCAGACACGTCCTCCCTATTCTCCCCATACTGAGCTATCCCACACAGACACTAACATACACACCAGGCACGTCCTCCCTATTCTCCCCATACTGAGCTATCCCACACAGACACTAACACACACACACACACCAGACACGTCCTCCCTATTCTCCCCATACTGAGCTATCCCACACAGACACTAACACACACACACACACACACACCAGACACGTCCTCCCTATTCTCCCCATACTGAGCTATCCCACACACACACTAACACACACACACACACCAGACACGTCCTCGCTATTCTCCCCATACTGAGCTATCCCACACACACACACTAACACACATACACACCAGACATGTCCTCCCTATTCTCCCCATACTGAGCTATCCCACACACACACTAACACACACACACACACACACACACACACACACACACACACACACACACACACACACACACACACACACACAGACACTAACACACACGAGACACGTCCTCCCTATTCTCCCCATACTGAGCTATCCCACACACACACTAACACACACAAACACACACACACACACACACCAGCCACGTCCTCCCTATTCTCCCCATACTGAGCTATCCCACACACACACTAACAGACACACACCAGACACGTCCTCCTTCTCTTCCAACTGAGCTATCGGTAATGTTTACTTCAGGAAGTGACATTTGCAACTTTATTTAATTCAGTGAGTTACTGGGTATTGGTATGACCTTTCCTAGCGTGGCTGTGGGCCCAATATGCCTTGTAGACTCTGACTCTCTTTCCACTATATTGATGTTCAATAAACTCACAGGCACTATTGATAAATTCATTTTGTGCAATATTTATGGAAATGAATTGAGATAAAGGTGGAAAATATGCCAGAAGGATCATTTAGTTTAATTCCACAGAGTAAATTTTATAATATCAAATGAAATTGAAGAGAAAATGCAGCAGCGGGTGTTTTTTTTAACTCGGCAAGTCAGAACAAATTCTTATTTTCAATGACGGCCTAGGAACAGTGGGTTAACTGGTCTAGGAACAGTGGGTTAACTGGTCTAGGAACAGTGGGTTAACTGGTCTAGGAACAGTGGGTCAACTGCCTTGTTCAGGGGCAGAATGACAGATTTGTACCTTGTCAGCTCAGGGATTTGAACTTGCAACCTTTCGTTTACTAGTCCAACGCGCTAACAACTAGGCTACCCTGCCGCCCCAGTTTGTGTCATAGCCCTACTTTAAGTACTTACCCGTTTCCATTTAAATGTTTTCTTACAGAAAATATTCCACAGAAAGAGGCACATAGATTCTCTGTTTGCATCCCAAATGGCACCTAATACCGTATGGGCCCTATATAGGGAATAGGATGCCATTTGGAGTATACCCACTGTTTCTGGCATATTGAAGCCATTTACTTTTAGTGTTATCATTGTGACAGTGACGGATGACGTGTGATACCCTGTCTGTGGTGAGCCTGCTGAAGATTGAAGGCCCATACATCCCGGTCGTGATCATTCTGTAGACTGCTGAAGGGACTCTAAGGGCCCATGGATTCACATGAGACCCATCACACTGGATATAGTCTATCATCTGCTCTATTGAGAGATGTGACTGATAGAGGATGAGATGAGAGAAAGAGCTGTGGAGTGATAAAGAGGGGGGACAGGAGAGAGTGGGGAGAGACAGTGGTGGAAAGAGAACATTTGAGAGAGAGAGAGAGAGAGGTGGAGAGATTATTCACTGTGACACGGTGGGAGAGCAGATCAGCACCACTTCTAATCTGGAAACAAAGCAGCTCTTCTCACGTCCACCCTTTTCCTTCTCTCACCACAGGATGAAAGACACTACATGACTGGTTAAAATGTGGTGTCATGTTTTCGCAAATGTTTCTATCTGTGCATAGGGTTGGACAGTTTGGGGGTAGGGTTGGACAGTTTGGGGGTAGGGTTGGACAGTTTGGGGATAGGGTTGGACAGTTTGGGGATAGGGTTGGACAGTTTGGGGATAGGGTTGGACAGTTTGGGGGTAGGGTTGGACAGTTTGGGGATAGGGTTGGACCTATATTTTGTGGAATGCCCCTATAAGTGTTTTTGATTGAACTGAAGGTCTGTTTTTAGCATGCCAAGGGAAAGCAGACGTTTAGTTTTGCCAAAATGAAATATTTGTCTCATGAGAAAAAATATGGATCGATCAGTGTCTTCATATATTTTCTCCAGACTCTTCCTATTGAGTCTGGAGTAGATTGCATTCATTTTCATCATTTTCATCATTTCATCATTTAAATCAAAGAAAGGCATCAAGTCTATTTACTCATCACAGTTTGAGTGAACATGCTCTCATCAGAAACTGTTTGAATACTGTAGGTAATGAAGCACTTTGGTTGTGGAGTGACGGCTGATATTTTCTGAGGAGTACGGTTGTAGGGTACTGATTTCTAAAGGTGCATAAACTGAACTGTTGATTACCTGAGAGAAGAGAGTGAACAGAGAGATGTAGCATTGAATTACATTGAGATGAGGATGAAATTTTTTTCATTTGACCATCAACGGCAATAAGTTGTTTCAATCATTAAACCACAATATTGCATCCTTAGATGTTATGGTGAAAATAACAGTAAATTGTTTAACATTTTATTGCACAAATAAGCTACTGTCAACTTTATTCCCACAAGCAAACACTCACACACTGACACCTGTAATGAACACAATGGGAAAGAGAGCTGGTTTAAAGCGCAGGGTGCAGCAGGTGTTTATTTGTGAAGGACCACAGGAGGAGGCAGGTAGCTGGGTCCAGGAGCAGGCAGAAGGTCAAACACAGGGGGTCCAAAAAGGCAACAGTACAGGTAGGGAAAAGGCTAGTAACGTCATCCGGGAGATCAGGCAATAGGTTGATAACAGGAAATCCAACAGGCTAAAGTACAGGCAGGGAATAGGCAAAAGGTATCGTTAATGAGGCAGGCAAAAAAACTATCATACACGGGAGGAGTACATTACAGGAAACCCCAGCACTCCGACTATAAGTGTGTCACAAAACAAACAATACCTCACAATGATGGGGTGCAAAGAACTGAACTAAATAGTGTGTGATAATGACATACAGGTGTGTGAACAGGTGATCAGAATTCAGGTGATTGGTATCTGGAGAGTGATCTGCGTTCAGGGGATCTATGTGTTTGAGAGTGTGAGCTGGAAAGTGGGCTGGAAGGTGAGCTGTGTTCAGGGGATCTACATATTTGAGAGAGTGAGTTGGAAACAGACATTACAAAACCAAGATATGCATTTATTTTTTACCTCCGGCTTCAAATCCTGCTATTAATTAAGTATAGAAATCCCATGTTGCGATTCATTGGCATAATCCGTCATTTCTGGAATGGAAATCCTGGAAAAAAATGTAATCAAACCGACAACAATGAGGAGGACAAGGGGGGAATAAAGTAATAGAAATGAAGACATTGTGCCTCAGTGACATGTCTCTGCATTCCTCTGAATGCAAATCCACGCTTTAGGGGAAAAACTCCTTTGTACCACAGTATGTGCCAGCCATGCTTCACAGAAAGAGAGACAGGGAGAAAGAAGGAAAATAAAGATGATTTAAAGATTATTTCAAAATATGATTTATTATTAAATATGATTTAGTTCTGCCTGTAATGTAGCCTTAATCTCAAATCAAATCCCCGTACACAAATCCCATTGTTCTGCTTTTGTCCTTCTCTTCACATTGTCTTTCACAGCATGGTTCCAGCAACTATAGTGGAACTGTAAACAGGCTGGAGCAGTATAGCTCGGCATGGCTTGGTTCAGCTCAGCTAATTAGTGTGAAAAGGGTTTGCAGTCTGCCAGCAATCCAGCCTTGGTCCACTTCAACATCCAGCCAGGTTGGTACAGGTGGCTTTTCTTTGGTTCAGTGGACAGTCAACACAATGCAGCGGTCACATGGAGGTGTTGGCTTCTACTACAGTAACTGTATGATGTCATTACAGATCACTGATAACTCAGTCATTACCACTCTGCAGAGTGTAATGTACAGCAACAGTTTGAGTTGACCGTACTCAAATTATTTAGTTGGATTGACATTAAGGTTCCGCAATGGAATAAGAACAATCCAACGTCATTGAAGCGATGTGTGTGTGTGTGTGTCTTATCGGGTAGTCAGGGAGCTTATTGAAGCATATGGAGGTTTCGTTTTCAGTGGCTGATGATAAACTGTCCTTTTCACTAGGAAACTGTGCTTGTATCTCAAATGGCACCCTATTCCCTACATGGTGCACTGCTTTTTACTAAAGTCCTATTGGCCCTTGTCAAAAGTACTGCACAGTAGGGCATAGTGTATAATTTTGAACACACCCTGCACATCCCACAATACCCCTTTAATCTCTTCATGGTGCCCTCAGGACATAATAACTGTTTATTACCTAGAAACCCCATTTTACCCCCCCACCTCCCACCGTCCACCTCCCTCCCTCCTCCAGCCTTTCTGTATGCTCATGCTAACCGTTATTGAAAACACCCAGACTCATCACATCACACCTGACCTGCATGCTATTTCTTCTTGATACCTGCTCCCCACTCGCTTTGGCTATGTCCCAAATGGCATCCTAATTATTATGTAGTGCACTACTTTTGATCAAAGACCAATGGGGAATAGGGTGCCATTTGGGATGTATCATTTCACTCTCCTGTTAGATCTGTATGCTCCCTCGGCCTCCTGTAATCTAATATCATGTTAGGAGGAATTGTTTGAACAAAATCTCATTTGTCTTTATAGCCTGATGTTGCCTTCAAGCAGATTTTTCTGTTCCTCATCCATCCATTTTCTGAAGGGTAATGGAGGGGAAATAAATAGGAAATAGAATGAAAGTTGGGCTTGGAGAACTACTAACACAAAAAAGGGGGATATGAGTTTAGTTTAGGAAGGAGTAGAAGATGCCTTCCTTGTATTGCTCTGAGGGAAGAAAGTGTGAGGCAGAGAGAGACAGACAGAGAGAGAAAAGGAACACGGTTTTCAGAATGGTACGTAAAATGGAGGTAAGATTTTTGAGGGGAGCTGTCTTGGAGGAGACAGGCGTTTGTGTTTAAAGAAGACAGGTGTGTCTGTTTTCCTGTGCTGTTGGGTGGTACTTCATGGGTGACTGTGTGCCAACACTGTGGGAGAATTCTGTCACCCCTATCAAGGCGATGGCTCCCCCTGTCAACTGTGAAGTGGCTGGAAACAGCCCACATTGTCAACATGGTTGGGATTTACTGGTCATGTGGGAGAAGGCAGTGTATCTGACTGCATCCCAAATGGTACCTCATTCCCTATAGTGCACTACCTTTGACCAGAGCCCATAAGGCGCTGTGAAAAGTAGTGCACTACATAGGGAATACAGTGCCATTTGGGACTCTTTTTTTGTCAATCTCTCTCATATAGCGGGGTAGAGAGCCGTGTGAATATATTATTGATGTTCAATATAGCAAACGTTTACGTAACAAACCTTTTACGCCGCTCTGAATGCAATAATCATTACTCTGCTTGTTTTTAAATGACCTTGCGTACTGGACAAGCTTGTTGTGATTCTTGTTATTGCATGACAGGGAAGGTCAGTATTAGATGTTTGCTTAGAATCACTGCCTATACTGATGGACGAAGCACCACTCAAGCTCCCTTTGTGTGTGTGTGCGTGCGTTCGTGCGTGCTTGTGTGCGTACGCCTGTGCACATTTAATTTTTAAGTCTGTGTGCTTTGTTTTGATTTAATTGATATTTCAGTGTGTTTTGGGCTATCCTGTCAGCAGCAGCAGCTGACAGGGCAGATGTCTCCTGTCATAGTGGGGGTAAAAGGTGTTCGATGGGTGGAAAAGTCAGGCTTTAATTACGCAGCAGGAGTCTACTCAGTAGCTTGGCCACACGGTAACAGGGACTCATCTGCCCGCTGGTCCTCTGCCCACTCACTCACTCACTCACTCACTCACTCACTCACTCTTCAGTAGTCCTACCAGGCTGGGCCCACCAACCACAGAGCATCTGTATCTCACAGCTCACTAGCCAAGGACTCACATGTAGTGTAAAGCCAAGATCTTTGTCACCGTATGTGATGTGCCAAATGATGATGTGTAGTGATGAGTGTAGCCAAATGCTAATAAAACACCAGATTCTAGATGTAGAAAATGCCTGTGTTCTCATTGGCATCACAGACCATAAACATGTTGGTGGAACTAATAAACACACTGACTTCCTTTTATCTTTATTTCTTGACAGAGTCTTATTTCAATGTTTTGGATGGATCACGATCATCACTTACTCTGTAAAACATGTATATCTAATATACCTCCCCCTCTCTCTGCAGTATGTGCGGGCACAGAGAACAAGCTGAGTACTCTGTCGGACCTGGAGCAGCAGTACCGCACCTTGAGAAAGTACTACGAGAACTGTGAGGTTGTCATGGGTAACCTGGAGATCACCAGCATCGACCGCTCCAGAGACCTCTCCTTCCTCAGGGTAAGACCTGACACTACCATCCCTTCTTAGAATGACTTCTAGAATCACACATAGGAAATGTTCTGGAATCACACCTGGAAGTGTTTTGGAATCACGTAGTTGAACATATCAGTGTCTGTTCAATCAACTTTGCAACCAGCCATTGTCCATTCAATCTTGTTGGTCAGATATGGTTTTACTCCTAGGTCCTCTCTTACCAATCAGCTAGGCTGTCTGTGATAATCAGACCCTCATGCAGCTCTGATCTCTAAGTACTAAAAACTGATTGTCTCCATGTTCTCTTCTGCTTGGTGGGAGACATCATGAAATTATGATGACCTGATTAATTATCTCTGATTCAACACAATCCATATCATATTTGATTAGAGATGTTTCAGAGATGTAGAATAAATCATAGTTAAATGGTTGGGATTGGTTGGGATTGGATTGGTGGAGAGGGAGGTGGAGTGCTTGTAGGTTAGATGAGGGACCAGTGGTGTAATCACTTACTTGACCCAACACACACACACAGGCGCACACACATCATTCAGTATGTTCAACTGGCTATAGATGATCTCTCCTGCCCCTACCTCTCAAGCACATCTCCCACATCACCACCGGTTAGCACGTTCTCACCTTATTACCTACACTGAAAAAAATACAGCTTCTTAAATGGTTCTTCCTCAGCTCTTAAAGTTCCCAGGAGAACTCTTTCCCCATAAAGAAACTGAAGTTAAGAGTGGGTTTCTTGACATGGTACTATGGTTCTTCAGAATTCTTGAATGTTCTTGAAACGTGTCCTTTTCATAGCACCCTGCAAATGGGCCAGTGTTAACTAGTCTTGATTTTTCAGTGGAACATTTATAGATTTGATTCAAGAGTTAAATTAACACTCGGTGGTGTAAAATAACCCCAGTGTTGGTGTTAATAACCAGTATTGAACCAAAACCACACGTATCGTTATTTCCAAGCATGCTCTATTGCAGGTTGATTTTAACAATTGTTTATTTCAATATTTTCATTTTTGCATGTACATTGATTGGTTCATTCATCGTATGCTACTCAAATGTGATTTTGTTTATTTAACTAGGCAAGTGAGTTAAGAACAAATTCTTATTTACAATGACGGCCTACACCGGCCAAACCCGGACGACGCTGGGCCAATTGTGGACTCCCAATCACGACCGGTTGTGATACAGCCTGGATTCAAACCAGGGTGTCTGTAGTGACTCCTCAAGCACTGAGATGCAGTGCCTTAGACCGCTGCGCCACTCGGGAGCCCAAATGGCATAAATATTTTGAAACTATTCCAATCTGTTACTTGCACTTATCGCACCAGTTACAGAAATTGTTGTGCCAGTTTAGATGTTTAAGGTAGTCTCATATCTAAATCTTCCCAACTCTGTCAGTCATTCTGAATGCAGATTGCAGCTGAATTAAAATAAAAAAATGTGGATATGTGCTGTGTGCTGCTGACTGCATGATTGTGTGTGTTGTAATGGGGTGGTTTGGCTGGGTGGTTGTCTGAACCCCCAAGCACTTTATGAGGTGGTGCTTTAACCTAGTAGAAGGAAACACAATCTCCTGTAAGACCAGAGGCCACAGAGGACTTTGTATCAATGTATTTAACATTGATTACCTGATCGATATTTAGGCGTAGAGACACCTCATCAAGTTTACCGGGTCTATGTGTTACGATTCAGAAATAAATGTAACACCCATAGTCAAAATGACTTTGATGAATTGCTTGAAACCTTTTTTAATCTGAGTGTTAGTTTGTTTTAAAACTAATTATTTGACTGTGTAAGTCAGCATTGTTTATATTTGGGCCCAGTAATTATGTTATGATCTACTGTTAGGTATCAAAACCGAGTCAGCTTTTCTTTATTACTAAAAGTGAGCCATTCATATCAACTTTTGTTGAAACATTCTTCCTGTTCTGTAAAAGCCATGCAGCTGTGTGGTCTCTAGAATACAACAATGCATAACATAGGCAGTTGTACATAACAAAACAAAACTAAGGCATTTATGCCCTTCTGTGTTCCCCAAAACAAACAATGTCGACAAATATATCTCCTTGAGGCAAAAAAACAAAACGCCATACTGTGGCGTGCTGTGGAGGGAAGCAGTCCAGTGTTTCCATTGGCCCCCTACAGAGGAAATAGGACCATGGGACACTGTGAGGAATTGCGGGTAAGAGAGGAAGCAGAAAGTGATGCTGAAGGGAGTATGACTATTGTTCAACTCTGCTAAAATCTACAATCCTACTCCGAATAATCAGCTTTTATTTTGTTGCAGCTTGCTGTCATAGAACTCATAAGGGAATGAACATAGAGCCAGGTGGTGATGGGGTTTAGGCCCTTGGTTACAAGCGCTTGCTAGTACAAACTGGTACTTCCTTACCTGAACATATAACAGAGGCTGGTTGCTGCTCGTTTACAAAATGGTCCCATGTGGCTCTGTGCACATGCCAGGTCCTCCAGAATCTTAAGGCTTCACAATTAACGAGGGTTAATTGGACATGCTAATTGGGAACGCAGGGTGCCAAGCAACAAGGGAGCAGGGAGGAGGGCAAGGTGCTGTGTATTTTGGGGTTTTTAAGCATAATATTATTATAAAACACATTAATAATATGGCGTCCCTCGGGCAGAAGAGGTGGAGGAAAAGTTCACCTTAAAGAGGGGGAGTATAGTAAAGGAAAACCTAGCTAGAAGCTTCTTTCCTTTCTGTCTGGCTGTCTAGTGGTCTGGGTGGTGTGGCTGGCTGGCTGGCAATGTCCTGGGTGATTGAAAGTGATGCTTGTGCTTTGCCACCTTTTTAAAATAGCAAGAGATGAATGGTCACATCCCAAACTACCAGAACAGCTTTATCAGTAAATAGAGTCCATCTTCTAAACTGCCTCCATACTGCTGATGAATCGAGACCCAGCTATAAGATTAATAACTGGAATTCTTCCCCAAGATCGTCTTTTTTCTGTGTCCATTTTTTCTTCCGTGTATTGAATCTGACTTATTTGTGAATGTGTGTTTCTCGCACACAAATGCAAGCTTGCAGCACATGCATTTCATTTCCACATGATGGTTCACAGATAGGTAACACTTAGCCCTCTTCCTTTCTGTATTCCCTTAATTCAGTTGTGTGCGTATGAGATGAGGTAGTCCAGTCATCCACCTGAGAAGGCCTTCACCATCCCCTGACCCTGATGTCACTGTCCCCTTGTAACCACTACAACTCTGCCACGTTCTGTTTCCTGTCCATCTACAAGAGTTGCTTGCTTGAGTCACTACCATAACATGTTGTAAGCCTCATAGCAAGACATTATGAAGGCTCATACATGCGTATAACAATAATGAAGAATTATACCTGCATGCTTACACAATTGCCTATGAATGAATCTATAGACAGACCTCCTTCCGCTCTTACTCCTCCAGCCTATCAGTCCCCTGCCGGGCAAATAGTGGCTTCCTGCCTTGTGTATCTAGTGTTAAATGGAGTGAAAAGAAGTGCATTACTTTTGACCAAAGATCTATGGACACTGTTCAAAACTAGTGCTCTATAAAAGGAATGGGATGCAGCCCATAGTGTTAATTATACCAATATCATTTACAAATGGAAAATGGAAATATTCCCATTATGTTTCACATCAT
The DNA here is from genome assembly GCF_045791955.1 of Oncorhynchus clarkii lewisi. Lineage (NCBI taxonomy): Eukaryota > Metazoa > Chordata > Actinopteri > Salmoniformes > Salmonidae > Oncorhynchus > Oncorhynchus clarkii. Next base: position 33,998,323 of record NC_092168.1, on the reverse strand, counting down.
TAGCTTGACGATTAGAGACTGGGAGAGACGGGCGGGCAGGCAGAGGTGGGGGGGCGGGGTCAGACAAGAAATAGTATGTAGTAGATGTTGTGTTGCCATGGTGCCATGTAAGTACTGTAGAAGACCACTGTCTGAGTCCCCTTTTAATGCTATATCTCTTTCTCTCTCTATCGCTCTCTCTCCCCTGGACTCTCTCTCTGTCCTTTAATTGCTATCTCTCTCTCTCTCCCTCTCTCTCTCTCTCTTTCTCCCTCCCCTGCCTTTTTTTTAGCCTTCAGACTGAAGTAGTCTGCTACAGGCTCTTCTAAAAAGGGACCATGCTCTAGTTATAGCCCTTTGATGCCTGTAATCTAAAGTGATCACTTAGCGTCTAGATAACAATGTCATTATGATATAAACCAGATGGAAATATACCAGTTAAATCGCTATAGGATCAAGTTACATGTTTTGGTCAGTACAGTGTCAGTACTAGTGTCATGCTAAAGATTGCTAAAGATAATGGTGATCATGTTGCGGTTTCTGTAGTCACTACAGAGGAGGTTGGTGCTAGTCATGTCTGTTCTAAAACTGAGGTTGTTTGTCGTCTACAGGACCACATTTCTACTCACCAAATGCATCTTTTGGTGTTTAACGCTATAGAAATCCTCTGTGTTGTAACACCCAGTAGCACATAATGCAGTTATGGCCCCATGTCAAACACTAGGCAACTCATATTAAAACATAACTACATAGACATTAAAACTCCATTTGAAAAGTAGTTAAGTGAATATTAGTGTTTTATATATATGAGGAGACTGGGCTGATTGGGTTGGGCAAATTTAGACAACTTCATAAGTGGCCCTTAGAGTAGCAGTCAGCCCCCTAGTGTTATCCTGACCCTGTACGCTCCAGAGGACAAAGGTCAAATAGGGGTTAATGAGCCTGGAGAACACAGAGGAGCAGAGGAGACATTTAAAGTAGTCTGTCCCCAGCCAGTTGACTGAACTCATGATAGGAGGAGCTGTCTGCATTAATGACAGCAGACTCCTACCACTCTGCATCCGAATAGGGACATGATGAGAGTGAGACTCATGGTTAGAGACTTTGACCTAAACTTTATTTCTGACTCACCCTCCACCTCTTATTTTGTGGGTCATCCTCTTTCTCTGCCTGTCCATCCTCTACCTATCTGCAGCCTCTGTTCTGCTACATCCTGTCCCTCCTCTACCTATCTGCAGCCTCTGTCCTGCTACATCCTGTCCAGCCTCTACCTATCCTACAGCCTCTGTCCTGCTACATCCTGTCCCTCCTCTACCTATCTGCAGCCTCTGTCCTGCTACAGCCTGTCCAGCCTCTACCTATCCTACAGCCTCTGTCCTGCTACAGCCTGTCCAGCCTCTACCTATCCTACAGCCTCTGTCCTGCTACATCCTGTCCAGCCTCTACCTATCCTACAGCCTCTGTCCTGCTACAGTCATGGTTCGGGAAGGACTCTTACTCTCTGTTCCTGTCTCTCTTCTTTCTCTCTCTCTCTCTCTGTTCCTTTCTCTCTCTTCCTCTCTTCAACACCCCTCTCCCATCCTCTCTACCTTTTTCCCTCCCTTCCTCCCCCACAGTATATCGCTCCTCTTCTTCTCTTAACTTTTGACAGGCTGGTTATTTGTCCCCCTCGCGTGGTTCGTTGGTGATTGTAGGTTGCCTGCCGGTTTATCCTATTCCCTACATAAAGCACTACTTTGTTGTAGGATGCCATTTGGGACGCAGATCAGATTACATCCCCCTGATCCTTAGCACCCTTCATTATTAATGAATACTGATGAAGTGTTGGGGAGCTCATGTCTTTGAGGCCCGCCTAGATTGGATTGACAATTGCAATTAGCAGGCTCTCAAGATCATTTCCATCTCTTTAATTTGACATGAGTAAGGACAGAGAGAGAGACCACCCTGCGCAATGAAAGAGGGTAAGAAAGAGGGTGGGAGGGGGTCTGAAGGCAATTGAGGAGTCCTGTGTAAGTTTTTCTCTTGGATCTCCATCTGTTACCTGACACTGATGGTGGTCAGGACAGACACAGTTGGAGGACTAGGCAGAGGGAAGCCTGATGCCACTATCCACTAGCTTTAGATTGATTTTCCCTGTTCCATTCAGGAAAACATTACAGCAGGCGGGGGGGTAGTAGGTGGTAGATGGGAGTTTGTGTGTGTTTGTGTGTGCGTGCATGTGTGTGGCCAGGGTGTGAGGTAATTGACAAGAAATGTGACAGGAGATAACTTACTCTTTACCATGGTGACAGTCGCTGACACACCTACTCCCTCTGAATGATTTTTTTGGAGAACGATGGTAGGTGCGTGTCTGTGCGCGTGTGCTTCTGTGGATTTGTGTGTGTGTGCGTGCATGCATGCGTGTGTGTGTGTATGCGTTTGCTCTTTAATGAGTCCATGCGTTTGTGTGACCTTCCGCTTGTGTGTGTACGTGCATGTGTTTGTATATGTGTGTATAATCTTGCACAGTATACAGTGTGATATCAAGTTTTAAACTATCTTCCAGGCTGACTAACGGATATATTTCCTCTCTGTGGCCCTGCTGGTCTTAAGGGACACACACACACACACACACACACACATCTCTTCCCTGTCTGTCAGGGACCTGCCACTGGGATAGATAGATAGATAGATAGATAGATAGATAGATAGATAGATATTCGGAAAGTATTCAGACCCTTTGACTTTTTCTACATTTTGTTACGTTACAGCCTTATTCTAAAATGTATTTTAAAAACTGACAAAGCGAAAACAGGTTTTTAGACATTTTTGCAAATTTATAAAACATTAAAAACATAAATACCCTATTTACATAAGTATTCAGCCCCTTTGCTATGAGACTCGAAATTGAGATCAGGTGCATCCTGTTTTCATTGTTTCCAACTGGATTGGAGTCCATCTGTGGTAAATTCAAATAATTGGACATGATTTGGAAAGGCACACAGGTGTGTGTATATAATGTTCCACAGTTGAAAATGCATGTCAGAGCAAAAAACAAGCCATGAAGTCGAAGGAATTGTCCGTAAAGCTCAGAGATAGAATTGTGTCGAGGCAAAGATCTGGGGAAGGGTACCAAAACATTTCTGCAGCATTGGAGGTCCACTAGAACACAGTGGCCTCCATCATTCTTAAATGGAAAAAGTTACCTAGAGCTAGCCACCCGGCCAAAATGAGCAATCAGGGGTGAAAGGCCACGGTCATGGAGTTGACCAAGAACCCAATGATCACTCTGACAGAGCTCCAGAGTTTCTCTGTGGAGATGGGAGAAACTTCCAGAAAGACAACCATCTCTGCAGCACTCCACCAATCAGGCCTTTATGGTAGAGTGGCCAGACTGAAGCCACTTTCAGTAAAAGGCATATGACAGCCTGCTTGGAGTTTGCCAAAAGGCACCTAAAACCCAAGCGTCACATCTGGAGGAAACCTGGCACCATCTCTACAGTGATGCATGGTGATGGCAGCATCATGCTATGGGGATGTTTTTCAGCTGCAGGGACTGGGAGACTAGTCAGGATCGAGGAAAAGATGAATGGAGCTACGTACAGAGAGATCACTGATGAAAACCTTCTCCAGAGCGCTCAGGTTCACCTTCCAACAACCCTGTGTCGCAACTGGCCTCGACCGGGAGACCCATGAGTCGGCGCACAATTGGCCCAGCATCGTCTGCGTTAGGGGAGGGTTTGGCCGGCCGGGATGTCCTTGTCCCATCGCACTCTAGTGACTCCTTGTGGAGGGCCGGGCGCATGCACGCTGACTTCGGTCGCCAGCTGTACGTGTTTCCTCCGACACATTGGTACGGCTAGCTTCCGGGTTAAACATGCAGTGTGTCTGGTTGTGTTTCGGAGGACGCATGGCTCCCGAAATTTGCCTCTCCTCTTGTCCATACGGGAGTTGCAGCAATGGGACCAGATTGTAACTACCAATTGTATATCACGAAAAAGTTGAGTCAGTATCACATCAACATTTAATAATACACTTATACAAAAAAATGAAATATTACACTTACATTGTAAGTGTTCAGACCCTATACTTAGTACTTTGTTGAAGCACCTTTGGCAGCGATTACAGCCTCGAGTCTTCTTGGGTAATGACTACACCCGTGGCACACCTATATTTGGAGTGTTTCTCCCATTCTTCTCTGCAGATCCTCTCATGTTGTATGGTGAGCGCACAGCTATTTTCAAGTCTCTCCAGAGATGTACGATCGGGTTCAATTCCGGGCTCTGGCTGGGCTGCTCAAGGATATTCAGAGATTTGTCCTGAAGCCACTCCTGCGTTGTCTTGGCTGTATGCTTAGGGTCGTTGTCCTGTTGGAAGATGAACCTTCACCCCAGTCTGAGGTCCTGAGTGCTCTGGAGCAGGTTTTCATCAAGGATCTCTCTGTACTTTTCTCTGTTCATCTTTGCCTCAATCCTGACTAGAGTTGAGGCAAAGGTCCCTACCGCTGAAAAACATCCCCACATCATGATGCTGCCACCACCATGCCTCACCGTAGGCATGGTGTCAGGTTTCCTCCAGACGTGATGCTTGGCATTCAGTCCAAAGAGGTCAATCTTGGTTTCATCAGACCAGAGAAACTTGTTTCTCATGGTCTAAGAGTCTTCGGGTACCTTTTGGCGGGCTGTCATGTGTCTTTTACTGAGGAGTGGCTTCAGTATGGCCACTCTGCCATAAAGGCCTGATTGGTGGAGTGCTGCAGAGATGGTTGTCCTTCTGGAAGTTTCTCCCATCTCCACAGAGGAACTCTGTCAGAGTGACCATCGGGTCCTTGGTCACCTCCCTGACCAAGGGCCTTCTCCGATTGCTCAGTTTGGCCGGGCGGCCAGCTCTAGGAAGAGTCGTGATGGCTGGGACACAGCAACAACTGATTATGTTACACACCCTTGATTGACATTTTCGTTAAAGGACCATCCATCATGGTGGATGGCTAGGTCGGTTAATTCCCCACCAACTTGTGTACAAAGACAGGATTCTGGAGTGTTTTAGCATAGCAACAACACTGCCTGGGCATGACGTCTATTTCTCTGTCTCTCACTTTGTCAATGTGAATCAAATCAAATGTTATTTTATTTGTCACATGCGCTGTAGACCTTACTGTAGACCTTACAGTGAAATTATTATCTCTCTCTCTCTCTCTCTCTCTCTCTCTCTCTGATGTTCTCTCACTGACTTTCTCTCTCTTCCTCTCTGTCTGTTGTTTTATGACGTCAGAGGGTAAGAGGGAAGAGATTGTTGAACTCCGATATAGAAAAGGTAGGAGGAAACTTCAGTTCAGTCAATGTAGTGATGGTGCCCACTCCTAACTCTCTGTTCAGACCAGACATGAATGCTAGGACACTGCGTTCAGACCAGACAGGAATGCTAGGACACTGCGTTCATACCAGACAGGAATGCTGGGACATTGTGTTCAGACCAGACAGGAATGCTGGGACATTGTGTTCAGACCAGACAGGAATGCTGGGACATTGCGTTCAGACCAGACTGGAATGCTAGGACACTGCGTTCAGACCAGACAGGGATGCTGGGTTACTGCTTTTAGACCTGGAATATGATCACATGCATAGAAATAATAGAAGTCAACATAACAGGATTAGGTGTTTATATGCTGTACAGTGTTTGTGTGTACTTTTGGAGTCCAGCACAGATAAATATAAAGTAATTTTCTACTCCAAACATTATGCTTGACAGGTCATTGCCAAGGGACACAATCGAGAGAGAAAGAGTGAGACATGCACATCCATAGAACAGCGATCAGGAGAGAGAAAGAAGTAGTACAATAGACCACCATGCTCTACAGTTCGCCCAACCATCTCAGACATCTCCACACAGTATCCCACTCTCCTCCTCCTCCTCCTCCTCATTGATCAACAAAGGGTGAACGATCGGGGAAGGAAGCAAATTTAAATCAATTTCTACAAAGCTTGACTGCCTCAGCCAGAGGAGCCAAGATAGGTGTTCACACCTGATCTGTGTCAGAGCTAGCCTGGCTACAATAGGCTGAATGCCCTGGCCATGTCCTTCACTAGCTTAGCTATGCTGTGATAGCAGGACTCTGTGAAAACAGGCTCGGAATATCCTCCTCTTTATTATGTTCGTCCATTCATGTATTCAGTCAGGGAAGAGGAAGAGGTGGAGGAGATTTCAGTCAGGGAAGAGGAGGAGATTTCAGTCAGGGAAGAGGAGGAGGAGGAGATTTCAGTCAGGGAAGAGGAGGAGATTTCAGTTAGTGAAGAGGAGGAGGAGGAGATTTCAGTCAGGGAAGAGGAGGAGGAGGAGAATTCAGTCAGGGAAGAGGAGGAGGAGATGCTAGAGATGTGGTAAGACAGACAAGACCTTGAGCTACCAGTCTTTTATGTGTGACTGGAGGAGTCTCGCCTGTCTTTGACTGTTCTCTCGTGTCTGTGTTCTAGGGCCGTATTCAAAGAGTGTAGGATTGTACACCCTATCCAAAGTGTCCATATTATTGTATTCATTATGATCTAAAACAGATCCTAGATGAGCAATGAGAATGTCTCATTAAAGACAATGTCAGTCTCTCTCTCTCCAGCATGACATATCATTGGCATACTCTCTGTAAGGGAGTGCATTCAATGTGCATACAACTATGATCAGTCCAAACTATGTTTCATCTGAAAGGCTGGAAGAGATAATGTCCTGAGAATAGCTGTGAAGGACAAAGCAGATAAACATTGGAAATTAGAAATAATTATATGGTGGGGAGGGTGTAACAGCTGGGACACGAAGCATCATTTGATCGGGAATGCTTGTGCACTACAACACTCAAGATCGCCTGCTCGAGCAGGCTGGCTGCAGTCGCCGCTGGTGACGGAGGATCTATCTTGTTTTGTCGTGTGTGTCTGCGTTTGAGTGTGTTTGCGTGCGTCTGACTGTATGTGTGTGTATTCAGTAGACTGTAGCCACTGACAATCCTCTGTTTTTATTGCTGTGTCTTCCTCGAGGGCTCGTGATTGGTCGCTGGGATTATGATTGGTTGGATCCAGTTCTTCAGTATGACCTTGTTTTCAACAGTCAACTGAGGGGAGGCTTGTGTCTTTTTGTGGAGCTAGGTTTGAGTTCCAAATGGTACCCTATTCCCTAAAAAGTCAGCTACTTTTGCCCAGAGCCCATATCGCCCTGGTCAAAAGAAGTGCACTAAATAGAGAATACGGTGTCATTTGGGATGCAGTCTCAGTGGAAAAGAGAGAGAATATATGAAACCATCAACTATCTTCATTGCATCAAATTCATATCTTCTTATTTCTCCACTCCATTGGTCTGTATGCATGGCAGTGTCTCAAAATCACTCTATTTCCTATATAATGCACAACCTTTGACCAGGGCCCATGTACGATATAGGGAATAGGGTGCCATTTCAGATACACTCAGCCCATGACTTCCCTCACCATCAATTCATTTTCTCATCTCAACACAGATGTTGTTGCATTTCAAGGTGAAAACAACAGCTTGCATTGAGGCTCCATATTCCATTCGTCATGACAACAGGGACGTACATTTTATTATCGTATCACCCTTCTGGGAATGCTTTGCTCTCTCTTCAGCTCACCACGCCAGCAGAACCCTTTGTTGTTTTCTTCCTCAGTGTTTAATACGCACGCAAACACACACACACACACACACACACACACACACACACACACACACACACACCTCTATTTTCCCCACTCTGCACACTAACTAGTCATTGTTTGAATAAAAAGTCATTAGGATTACATAGCCATTTAGCTAAGTGACATTGGGGGTAATTGTACCATCCATCACATCCTGTGTAATAACACACTCGGAGGAGCTAAATGTTGATTAGCCCTCTGCCAATTTCACTTGTGGACGGAAATAATGACTGGGGAGAAGGAGAAATGGGGGGATGTAGAGGGGATGAGGGAGCGAGGCGATGTTAAGGTCAGAGGCGTTGACCTATGCAGGCCAAATTAACTTCAGTAAAACAACAAACTAATATCATTGTTGTTGCAAGCTAAACTCATAGCTTCCGCAGGCACCCGGGTCTTTAATCTAACTTCCTCTTGCTCTCTCCCTTTTCCTCTTTTTTTCAGTACTTTGCTTTCCACCTCTTTCAACTTTCAGTTGTCTTTATAATTATGTGGCTTTTCTAGATTTTATTTATCTTTCCTCTAACTTCTCCCTCTCTAATTTCTCTTAGTTCTCCCTTCCCCCTCTCTAATTTTTCCCTCTGGCGATTAATATGGCTGGTTGTGAGGAGAGCAATCGTCTGCACCCCAAATGGCACCCTATTCCCTATATGTGACTCTTCAGTAAACTACACGTATGTCGCATGTCACTACTTCACAGGAGTGGCATTTGAACATAAACATTTTTTTTGTAAATCAAAATGCTTTTTTTGGCAGAATTGCCTTTCTTGAACATGTGAACATTCATGTGCCTTAATAACGAACTTGTTTTCCATCCATAAATATGAATGCAATTGTTAAATTATGAGCCTAGCTAGTTTAGCCACGGAAAAAGTCAGGAACCTTCGCACTAGCCATGATTGGCTGAGATAATGGATGGGCTGGCCATCCGGGAGATAAGTTTGGATCGGTCTGCCATGTAACATGCTAATGTCTGTAATGTGAGCTGTTCAGTATGTGTTGAAAGCCATCGAGAACTACAAAAGTTTTGATATGTTTCTCAACAATGTTGATGCCTGAATTTAGCAGGCACTGTCAACAGATCAGTAGGAAAAAGTGAAGGGCTACTTTCTGCATACACCACGGTCAGTGTGAACCGGAGTGACTTGACACAACGCTGGCCAAACAAGAGGTATCAACAAACAAAATGTAGTTAAATGGTTCCAGTCTGCCGTGAAGCGTTCATCCATGTATATGGTAAGAGTCTAGCTACATTTTCAGATATATTTTATTGAAGTTAAAGCATACTGTTAGTTAGCTAGCAAATGTTAGCTTATGGGGAGAACAAGTATTTGATACACTGCCGATTTTGCAGGTTTTCCTACTTACAAAGCATGTAGAGATGTGTAATTTTTTATCATAGGTACACTTCAACTGTGAGAGACGGAATCTAAAACAAAAATCCAGAAAATCACATTGTATGATTTTTAAGTATTTAATTTATCTTATTGCATGACATAAGTATTTGATCGCCTACCAACCAGTAAGAATTCTGGCTCTCACCGACCTGTTAGTTTTTCTTTAAGAAGCCCTCCTGTTCTCCACTCATTACCTGTATAAAAGACACCTGTCCACACACTCAATCAAACAGACTCCAACCTCTCCACAATGGCCAAGACCAGGGAGCTGTGTAAGGACATCAGGGATAAAATTGTAGACCTGCACAAGGCTGGGATGGGCTACAGGACAATAGGCAAGCAGCTTGGTGAGAAGGCAACAACTGTTGGCACAAGTATTAGAAAATGGAAGAAGTCAATCACCCTCGGTCTGGGGCTCCATGCAAGATCTCACCTCGTGGGGCATCAATGATCATGAGGAAGGTGAGGGATCAGCCCAGAACTACACGGCAGGACCTGGTCGATGACCTGAAGAGAGCTGGGACCACAGTCTCAAAGAAAACCATTAGTAACACACTACGCCGTCATGGATTAAAATCCTGCAGCTCACGCAAGGTCCCCCTGCTCAAGCCAGCGCATGTCCAGGCCCGTCTGAAGTTTGCCAATGACCATCTGGATGATCCAGAGGAGGAATGGGAGAAGGTCATGTGGTCTGATGAGACAAAAATTTAGCTTTTTGGTCTAAACTCCACTCGCCGTGTTTGGAGGAAGAAGAAGGATGAGTACAACCCCAAGAACACCATCCCAACCGTGAAGCATGGAGGTGGAAACATCATTCTTTGGGGATGCTTTTCTGGAAAGGGGACAGGACGACTGCGCCGTATTGAGGGGAGGATGGATGGGGCCATGTATCGCAAAATCTTGGCCAACAACCTCCTTCCCTCAGTAAGAGCATTGCAGATGGGTCGTGGCTGGGTCTTCCAGCATGACAACGACCCGAAACACACAGCCAGGGCAACTAAGTAGTGGCTCCGTAAGACGCATCTCAAGGTCCTGGAGTGGCCTAGCCAGTCTCCAGACCTGAACCCAATAGAACATCTTGGGAGGGAGCTGAAAGTCCGTATTGCCCAGCTACAGCCCCGAAACCTGAAGGATCTGGAGAAGGTCTGTATGGAGGAGTGGGCCAAAATCCCTGCTGCACTAACCCGGACGATGCTGGGCCAATTGTGCACCGCCCTATGGGACTCCCAATCACTGGTTGTGATACAGCCTGGAATCAAACCAGTTTCTGTAGTGACGCCTCTAGCACTGAGCCTTAGAGATGCATGTAAGCGTCATCTAATATTTATCAAATATTTTTATCTGGACACTTTCTGTTTTTGTTATTGCTACTATGCAAGTAACCATTTCAGTGTATCGTTTACACCTTCTGTGTCCTGTGTATGTGACAAATAAAGAAGTAAGATTTTATTTGATATAGTGTGCGTGTACCAAATGGCCTGACATGTGAATCCTTAAAGAAATGGGTGGGGCTAATGCTTAAGAAGGTGTGAACGATGCAGAATGGGTGTGGACAAAGGAGAGTTCTCCAGTAGGTGTACCAAAACATTCAAGTGCCAGTTTCTCAAAAGTGGGGTTCCACGTTGATCAACTTTCAAAGCAGAATTACTTTCCCATTGTTCTTCAACCGTAGTGTATGATATACCATTTTCTAGCTCTGAGTCTCTACTTTTATCCAATGTAAAAAAACACCATTTCAAATTTTGCTACATAAGACTGAATTTAGGCGGTCGGTCACATATAGTGCACTACTTTAGACCACTCATTGTGTTTTGTACCAACTTAATAAAGACAACCAGGGTGTGTAGTGTTCCTTCTTCCATAACCTCCTCTTCAAGCCGAACCCCTGAAATCCAATTAATCTAGACAATCTATGCGTCCTAAATTGCACCCTATCCCCTATAGAGTGCACTACTTTTGACCAGCACCCTATCTACTTCTCACCATGTCCCTATAGGGTGCAGTATATAGAGAATATGGTGCCATTTGGGACAAAAGCAAGCAGAAATCGGTCTTGTTCTGTTCAGTAGTCCTTGCCCAGCCCCAGCCCCACCCCCAGCATTTATATTGTATTGGGGTATTAAAAGCAACCCCTAAACTCGAACTCTCGATTTAAAGGGTGAGTGAACCCTACACAATGCAATGACCTCTCTGCCCCATGTAGTGATGCGCATTCATACTCTCTTGAGTGAGCTGGCTCGTTCAGTCTCAGCTCACCAAAAAGAGCCGTCTCTTTTTGCTCCCAAACAGTAAAGCATAATGTTTTAATGTATATAAACAAAGTGCATATGAATCTAACCATTCAAAACTAATACAATCTGAACAGCATAATAGAATATTGCACCATATCAGAGAAAAATAAATAACAATGTGCAAAACTGCAGCATCCCACTTAAAACATTAAACTGGTCCCTCTTCTCTCCCTTATTTATTGCCTTTTTACAACCAGCAGCACACAGCAATGCTGACCATATTTTGCTTTTATGAGAGATTTGCATTCAGAAATGCAAGCTGCCTCACTTTCGAGGGGCTGATGCGCTTTCTTCTGTCAGTAATTATTTGTCCCGTTTTCGAGAAGACCCTCTCAGTGGGAACGGATGTGGCCACTATGCAGTCTCCCTGTCATGACTTTTGTAAGCTGTGGGTATACAGAGGCCTTGTTCTTTCACCAGCTCAGAGGATCTGCAGGATCTTTGGAGGAGGGGCTCCTCCAAATAGGATCAGACCTCCATTATGGCATCTGCTGAGGGATTCCTTCGTGCTGCATTCCCAGTTGTTCTCTCGTCAAACAGCAGACGATTGTGGCACTACTGCTCCACCTGATCACTATTCTTCCTGTTGCCCTGGTGCCTGAGCCAGCTGACTGCTGGGGATGTCCCTCCCTGCTGCTGAGGTTATTATTTGAAGAGCCTCATCAATCGCTCTTCTTAAATCTGGGGTCAAGTGCAGCGGTTTCTGATAGCACGTGATTATATTACATTCTGTGGAACTTTCTCTCCATTGATGAACATAGGGTGTCCATCAACTCTCTCACATGTCCTGTGGTTACATTTGCTTGTCTCTGGCGGCTGGCAGTGATTCGGTGCAGACCCTTACACCTGAGTATCATTTTTGAGGCTGTCACATAGCTGAAAAGAGAGAACAGTAACTTATTAGTTCAGGTTCATGTTTTGTCTACTGATACTACATTCTCATCTTCTGCTCATATACATATATAATACTGGATTAAATAATGATGTAGTAATAACTGCTTACTGTACCTCTCTCCACTGATCCCCACAGTGACCTGCTCAAAGGGTTCCAGGACTCTGCACACCTCCTCCTCCACCTCCCATTCCTCTTGGGTCAGAGCATCAACAGGTGCATTGACAATGGCCAGGGTAGAGACGATGGCATCCTTTGACTCAAGAAACTGCTTCAACATATAAAATGTTGAATTCCACCTTGTAGTGCAGTCAGGCATCCCCATCTGGTGTTGTGTATACTTTAGTTTCTAAGCACCTACTGTGCTCCTGTGGAAGTATTCCACAGCTGCTTTCACTTTGTCCACAGTGGGCTTCATCACCTTCAGAGCATCTCTTACAATCATGTTGATTGTGTGGGCAAGACATGGGTGATGGGTCCATTTTTTAATTATTATGGCTTGGGTTATGTTAGCTGCTTGTCCCTAACACAACAGACAACTTTTCCATCTACTTGCCATTCTCTGGTCACTCTCAACAGTTCCTCTGCCAAGTTCTCTGAGGTGTGTCTGACGCTGAACTCAAAGCAGTCCAGAAGACAGCTAGACATTGAAAAATCTTCATTGAAGTGACATGTAACTGACTTGTAAGAAGTGGTTACCCTTGATGTCCAGCAGTCAGTGGTAAGGCAAACTGCAGTAGCTTTTTGGACTCTTTCTCGCACTGAAGCCTGTGTCCTCTCGTACAGTTGTGGAATAAGTGATTTGAAAGGGTTTTCCTGCTTCGAATTGTGTACATTGGATTTAGACTATTGCTATAATTTCTAAAACATCTGCCCTCCACAATCGAAAATGGCTGGAAATCAGTGGCAATCATTTTAGCCAATGCGATATCAATGTGGCCTTGTTTTGCTACAGACATAGACTTTGGCATAAACTGGTCCATAGAAGACTGCGTTGCTGGGTCGCGGAGTAGGCCTACTTGACTGAGTGGATACATCTCCACGTGTGGAGGTGCTGGTTCCACCACTATCACTAGCAGGCCCGCTAGTCTCTCGAAGCTCCGCTACAGCTAGCTTCACAGTTGGGTGCACAGTTTGCATATCCCGTGGTAGGTTGTGTGTAGAACCGGCTTTATATGAGATTTTGTTTTGGCGAATTCTACACTGTGCTCTAGCATTGTCTACATTATTTAAATGCATCCAAATTCTATTGTGCTTCCGACTCATTTTCCATCTGTTGTTTTCCAACTGTACTTCCTCTCTCTCCGCAGTTGCTAAGTGTGTGACTGTGAGTGAGTTGGCTCGGCCCTCCCTCACGCATCTTTGGTTCATTGATTGACACTACATGTCTGATTGACAGGAACAACAGGTGAGGCTTTTAGCATGAGCAGACAGTCAGAACGAATGTGTATGCGCTTGAGCGTTTAGGCCTATATTATTTTAGTTATTTTTTCGTTCTTGGAATAAATGACTATTCTTATCTTTTTTATATATATATAAGTAGATTTGGCTCTTCTGATATGTGAGCCGGCTCCCAACATTCACCTACAAGAGTCGGCTCTTGGAGCCAAATCGTTCGTGAACGACCTATCACTAGCCCCATGGGTGTACATGTAGGGTGTACATGTACTGTAGGTGACAGTGTATGATAAATGTACTGTATATAATGTATGTATATATTTAGTGGTAAAAGCAGTCTATATATTTCTTCCATTTCCTTTCTTCTATCCTCATTGTTGTATTTTTCTCTCTCTCTCTCCTCTTCTCTTCTCTTCTCTTCTCTTCTCTTCTCTTCTCTTCTGCACTGTACAGTAGCTATTACAGTGACATAATACCATTATATTGTTTGAGGAGAGGGTACAATTTTGAACATGAAAAGTTATTAATAAACATTTGGGCGTTCTTGATACCACATTTTGAAAAGCAATGCAATGGTTTATTGGATCAGTTTAAAACTTTGCACATACACTGCTGCCATCTAGTGGCCAAAATCTAAATTGCACCTGGGCTGGAATAATAAACTATGGCTTTTCTCTTGAATTTCAGAGATGATGGTACAAAAAAATACAAAAGAATGGTTGTTTTTTTCTTTGTATTATCTTTTACCAGATCTATTGTGTTATATTCTACTACATTCCTTTCACATTTACACAAACTTGAAAGTGTTTCCTTTCAAATGGTACCAAGAATATGCATATTCTTGCTTCAGGGCCTGAGCTACAGGCTGTTCGATTTGGGTATGTCATTTTAGGCGAAAATTTTAAAAAAGCGACGGATCCTTAAGAGGTTTTAATCGCATTAGCCTACGTTAGCTCAACCGTCCCATGGAATTGACACCGATCCCGAAGAAGTTTTAATACCATTAAAAGGGGGAAAAAAAGGATGAAGTTTATTTGAAACAAAAACTACCTTGATGGCTGGATAAAAGACTGAAAGGTTTTTCAGGTATGGGCCTTTTCTTCTCCACAAGTAAATGAGACGATGTGCTTTAATTGCTCGTCAGCTAATGATGCTGTTATCCCTCACCCTAACAATGTAATAGATAAATGGAGTCGGTTGAGGAGTCTATATAGGGAGAGAGAGAAATAGGGAGATACAGAAAAAAGAGAGAGAGATACTTTTTGTAAAATTACACCTCTTGTACTGTGAAAGGAGTGCATTGCATTGTGGGTGCTGGTGCCAGCTCCAGCCAACTCCACTGACCTCCTCATCATTTCAGAAATAGACCAATGACTGATCATAATTACTCCCTTTTTGTCTCACGTTTTTTAGGCACTAATATCAGTGATAATAAAATTACTATGGACTTTTTTGGTCAATTTTATTTGTAAGTAGCTAGTAGGCACTATACCAAGAGATTCCAAAGAGAGAATGACATGGTTGTCTGGTCTGGAGAGAGCTGGTTGTTTTTGGTGTGTGTGTGTGTGTGTGTGTGTGTGTGTGTGTGTGTGTGTGTGTGTGTGTGTGTGTGTGTGTGTGTGTGTGTGTGTGTGTGTGTGTGTGTGTGTGTGTGTGTGTGTGTGTGTCAAATGTGACTGACCACCTCGATTCAGTCTTATGTAGCAACATTTGAAATTGTGTTATTTACAGTGGGTAAAAGTAGAGGCTCGGAGCTACAAAATGGTATATCATAAATTGCAATTGAGAAACAATGGGAAAGTTATTCTGCTTTGAAAGTTGATAAACTTGTAACCCCACTTTTGAGAAAATGGCTCTTAAATGTGTTGGTACACCTATTGGAGTGCTCTTCGTCTACACCCATTCAGCATCGTTCACACCCTCTTAGCCCCACCCAACTCTTTAAGGATACACATGTGAGGCCATGTGCTAAACAGAGTGAGTAGTGTAGTAAATAACCACATTTAGTCTTGAAATCTTTGGTTATTTATGGTTACTTAAATAGTAGCAATATCAAAAACAGAAAGTGTACAGATAAAAACAATACCAGGCTCCAGAGCATTGAAGCTGTAAAACAGGAAAATAGACAAAAAAAATAAAGACACTGCAACCTTGCATAACTACAATTGACCTCCCAAATTTAGATAATAAGAATAATGTCATACAATGCAATGGAAATTAAATTCACCTGAAGTGCTGGTACTGCTTGATCTGTGGCAGCGGCCTGAAGTATGGAGTCAGGTGTTGATGCCAGCCATAGAGTTCCACTAGCACCACACCATACTCCAGTCCAAATAGCTGTGGGATGTTGACCCCTGTCACAGTGCTGAAAATTACACAAACAATGTGAGATCAATAAAATTAGGGCCAATCATGTTGGAGGTAAATTAAATAATCAAAAGATGTGTTGTTTATGCTTTACAAACCAAGTTTTGTCATCGATCTCTTGTAGAGAAACTACACCACTGCTTTTGTCATGGGATGGCAGCAGTTTTCCACCAAAGTGTTTGTGCCCTGGGTGGCGTCCTGATATGCTATTGCATTATCTCTGCATAGCTGTTGATGAAGTTCATGACTCGCTGCAAGTACCATCCCAACCCCTAGAGTACTAGCAATACTGATTGTCGTAGCTACCCAACTAGGTTCAATGTTAGCTAGCTAGCTAACATTTGGCTATAACTAGAAATACAAATGGCTTTCTGAGATGTGAAAAATATTACTACACAGATTAAATACGTAACCTTAGCTAGTGAGCCAGCCAGCTAACATTAGCAAGCTAGCTAAACTGTACACTTTAACCTGGAGTATTGTATTTAGACATATAGCTAGCTAGCTAGCTAAACAATGAACCATAATACCAACCCAAATGGTTTTCTGAAATAGCTATATTACTACACAGATCATACACGTAATGTTAGCTAGCGAGCTAGCCAGCTAATGTCAGCCAGCTAGCTAAAAGTGCGTTTTAACTTGCAATGAAAATGACTTTCATGAAATAAGATGTCCTGTGTCGTTCCCGTTTGGTTATACAGCTTGCTTGGCCAGTTGTGTCATGTCACTCTGGTTCACAATGACTGTGTGCAATGCAATAAGAATCATCAGATCTGTCACGGATGCCATGGTTGCCCTTAGTTTAAAGATATAATCAGGAGAAAAACTTTTGCAGTACACCATGATATCTTTCAAAAAAGCCATGGTAGAAAGGATTATCTACAGCAGCTCATGTTACAGACAGAAGGTGCTACATGGCAGACCAATCCAAACTCATCACTCGGCATGTCCATACCATTCATTATCTCAGCTAATTATGGCTAGCGGGAAAGTCCCTGTCTTTTTCTGTGTCTAAACCAACTAGGCTTGTAAACATTCCAATGTCTGTGAAGTAGTGACGTGTGACATACGCCTAGTTTTCTGATACGAGTCACAAATACATGCTAAATCATGAGGTGTTTGCCTATGTCTGTGTCTGTGTGTGTGTTTGTCTGTCTCTCTCTTTCTGTCTCTGTGTGTGTGTGCGTGTATGTGTGTGTGTTTCTGTATCTGTGTGTGTGTGTGTGTGTGTGTGTGTGTGTGAGAGAGAGAACTAATAGAGACCCTATTCTAGTGAGAGTAAGGAGAGAGAGAACAGTAAAGGCTCCTGGTTGTAAATTGTGGACGTGAGCTTGATATTTACTGCCTGGAGCCGTATGTGTGTGTGTGTGTGTGTGTGTGTGTTGTGTGCGAGAGTTTCTCTACACCACACATCACAGGGTCCTTGTAAGAACCCTCCTTCCTGCGGCTTACTGTATCAAAGTTCCCTGTAATGGCTTATGATTACAAACACCATGCCTATAATAAAAACTCACGCACGCACAGTCACACAGTCTGGGTTGGACACACACAGTTCATACACCTCCTAGGGCCATGCATGAAGCTAAATGTTATGCAGCTAAATAGCATACCAGACTACACACACACACACACACACACACACACACACACAACTTCTGGGGTCTACTTTGTCCATCCCAGCTAGCACATAACATTCTGAGAACCATTTGTTTCTTAGAGCTTGGTGAAAGCGTGGTTATCTATAATTATTTTGCATAAAACCTTCCCATAATGTTTCCAAGAGGTTTCCTCGTGGTTCTATTTAAAGTGGAACTGACAGTGTTTTAACTACTTTGCAGATATGACACAAACAATCATAATATCAGTAGAAAATATAAGATTCCCAGTTGATGCTACAAAACCAACTTTATAAGAGGTTTTAAAAATGGTGACATGAAGTTCAATGCATGATTAATATAATTAACCAATGCAATTCTTGGTAGTAGAACAAATATTGCTATCAGGTTTTAATTCACAGCTGGCCTGATACATTGTACGCTGCCTCCACCCATTCGGGATGCAGTGTTTCAGCTTCAATGACTCAATATTTTGAACAAAAACTAACTAAGGCCGGGAATGTCAATAAAATCTAACTAGCGAGGGCAATGCTCATAATGTCATAAGTCACAACGTGGCTAAAATGCTAGCGCAAGGCCTGCTGGCTAAATAGGACACACAAGTGAGTATAAATGAGTAAACAGTTGAGTCATCTACTTTATGAAATTACAGTAAGATGCGCTCTCATCTGTGAATTGAACTTCAATTGTGCTGCTTTCGTGTGTCCCATTTACAGCATGCAGTGGAGTAAAAGTGTGGAGATACATGCCACAGTCCTAACTAGCCTAATAAAATGTTGCAGTCTAGCTTATTTAAAAAAAACTTGACAATAAAATAAAAAAATAAAATCTGCAACAAAACACCATGCAAAGGCAAATTGCAGCACATTTGAGCAGTATCCTAGGCTGGCTACTCAACTACAATACATTTGAGCAGTATCCTAGGCTGGCTACTCAACTACAAGACATTTGAGCAGTATCCTAGGCTGGCTACTCAACTACAATACATTTGAGCAGTATCCTAGGCTGGCTACTCAACTACAATACATTTGAGCAGTATCCTAGGCTGGCTACTCAACTACAATACATTTGAGCAGTATCCTAGGCTGGCTACTCAACTATGATACATTTGAGCAGTATCCTAGGCTGGCTACTCAACTACAATACATTTGAGCAGTATCCTAGGCTGGCTACTCAACTACAATACATTTGAGCAGTATCCTAGGCTGGCTACTCAACTACAATACATTTGAGCAGTATCCTAAACTGGCTACTCAACTACAATACATTTGAGCAGTATCCTAGGCTGGCTACTCAACTATGATACATTTGAGCAGTATCCTAGGCTGGCTACTCAACTACAATACATTTGAGCAGTATCCTAGGCTGGCTACTCAACTACAAGACATTTGAGCAGTATCCTAGGCTGGCTACTCAACTACAATACATTTGAGCAGTATCCTAGGCTGGCTACTCAACTACAATACATTTGAGCAGTATCCTAGGCTGGCTACTCAACTACAAGACATTTGAGCAGTATCCTAGGCTGGCTACTCAACTACAATACATTTGAGCAGTATCCTAGGCTGGCTACTCAACTACAAGACATTTGAGCAGTATCCTAGTCTGGCTACTCAATTACAATACATTTGAGCAGTATCCTAGGCTGGCTACTCAACTACAAGACATTTGAGCAGTATCCTAGGCTGGCTACTCAACTACAATACATTTGAGCAGTATCCTAAACTGGCTACTCAACTACAATACATTTGAGCAGTATCCTAGGCTGGCTACTCAACTACAATACATTTGAGCAGTATCCTAAACTGGCTACTCAACTACAATACATTTGAGCAGTATCCTAGGCTGGCTACTCAACTATGATACATTTGAGCAGTATCCTAGGCTGGCTACTCAACTACAATACATTTGAGCAGTATCCTAGGCTGGCTACTCAACTACAAGACATTTGAGCAGTATCCTAGGCTGGCTACTCAACTACAATACATTTGAGCAGTATCCTAGGCTGGCTACTCAACTACAATACATTTGAGCAGTATCCTAGGCTGGCTACTCAACTACAAGACATTTGAGCAGTATCCTAGGCTGGCTACTCAACTACAATACATTTGAGCAGTATCCTAGGCTGGCTACTCAACTACAAGACATTTGAGCAGTATCCTAGTCTGGCTACTCAATTACAATACATTTGAGCAGTATCCTAGGCTGGCTACTCAACTACAATACATTTGAGCAGTATCCTAGGCTGGCTACTCAACTACAATACATTTGAGCAGTATCCTAGGCTGGCTACTCAACTACAAGACATTTGAGCAGTATCCTAGGCAGGCTACTCAACTACAATACATTTGAGCAGTATCCTAGGCTGGCTACTCAACTACAATACATTTGAGCAGTATCCTAGGCTGGCTACTCAACTACAATACATTTGAGCAGTATCCTAGGCTGGCTACTCAACTACAAGACATTTGAGCAGTATCCTAGGCAGGCTACTCAACTACAATACATTTGAGCAGTATCCTAGGCTGGCTACTCAACTACAATACATTTGAGCAGTATCCTAGGCTGGCTACTCAACTACAATACATTTGAGCAGTATCCTAGGCTGGCTACTCAACTACAAGACATTTGAGCAGTAACCTAGGCTGGCTACTCAACTACAATACATTTTGAGTGCACCATACAACAATGCTGCATTGAACCACACCAGTGCAAACAATTGAAAAACTTGTTTTCAATTTAAATGTTACAACAACCTATAGTTTTGTTATTTGGATGTATTCAATACTTTTTGATTAGGATATTATGCACATCTGCAAGACTTTAAGCAAAGGATGGACAAATATCATTCATCTCTTTTTGTTTTTATATGTTAAAATGCTATATACAGTTTCCTATGTACATAAGTGGACATTGTTGTATGGCCCGTGCACTGATTGAGTTTGACACCCCTGGGCTAGCGTATCTATTCATGCAGCTAGTTATTTTGTAGCTAGCTAAAAACACGGAGCCTAATGTTAGCTAGCTGCTGGGAGGATGTCATGTCATTGGAAGAGTGGGTGCGTGACCTACTTTTTCCCCTCATATTATTTTTCGGTGGCTACACCTAGAGATGCAGGTGTAATTTAGTTAACTAACAAGAATGCGTTTTAAATATATAAAGTCGCACTGTTGCTACTGCCTGCAAACACACAGTTCAGTTCAAAGTGAATGATGGCAGGCCTGTGTGGCAAATGGCTTACTTATTGGCCTACTGTAGCTCTGATTGGCAATGGCGTACCAGTCTGTGTAGACTCCGATCCTGGACAAGTGATTTTATTCGGTTGTATTTTCTGCAATGCCTATTAATTGTCCAAACGCATGGCTGCTTTCCCACTCTATATTGCTGTGGGATTTTCACAAATGCCTTAATTCCCAAACATTCTGTGAATTTATGAAAATGTAAAAAATGACCATATCTAAGTGCTCGATTGTTAGAAAATGTTTTTTTTTTAAAACTGTCATATTCTTCCTGGGCGTGTATATAAACAGATTTTAATCATATTTAATTTAGCTAAAACACTGTCAGTTCCAGTTTAAAGTCGTGATCTCAAAACAACATTATTCTTTGGGAATTCCAGTACTTCAACATAACGTATTCTGCAGGGATTTTTCTATTTAAAGTCATGTTTTTATAACTTTAAGAAAATCATAAAAACCAGAAGAAGACATTAGTGATATTCAAAGAACATTCTAAGAATGTAATTTCAAAACATGTACATTCCGTTCTCAGCGTCAACAAAAATCTCTCTATCCTTGTATCTTGTTAAGTGTATTCAGGTGTGTTGGCCACTCCCACTAACTGTGCCGAACCTGATCTTAATTGAGTGCTTGTTTCCTTTTAAGTAGGGTCTGTTTGAATATACTAAAATTAACAGCTTTGTAAGCTTAACAAATCATATAATGGTAGTGCCATTCTGGTGGTGCAGTGGACTAATTCCATGTATACAGAGCAGATGATCATGGGTTCTCAATCTCACTGATGCCATGCCACAATAAAACATTTATGTGTTTGCATGATTTATTCCTAAGTGAATTAATTTCCATGTCTTCCTTCTTGATGCTTGGAGTTCAAAAAAGTTAACAAACAAACTAGCAGTGTTATTAAAAGTCTTACTGAAAGATGTTCTCAGAAATGTATTTAATTACCTTCAAATAACCTATAATTTCCGTTCTCAGAACGTCAATATAAACTCCCAGCAAAACTTCAGGGAATCATAGAAAAACGCTCTCAGAACCTCCGAGCAACCTAAAGATATACATTCCCAGAAGAGGCAACATTTTCACTTCCGTTCTCAGAACGTTTAGAAATTGTTCCGTTTTGTCAATAAACTTATGGCTTCATTCCCAGAACCAATGGGAAACCAAAAATGTACGTTTCCACAACTTCCAAGGAACCAAATGTGCTTGCTGGGATGTAAAATGCCGACCACACACTAGTTGATTCAAAATAGACAGCATTCAGTATGGCAGTATGGCTGTATGGCATCATTCCTGTTCCCAAGAATTCTAAGGCTCTAAGGCTTCATGCCACAATGACTAATGTACAGCCCTGAAGCACTCACATCTGTAATCATGAAGTGCTTTGAAAGGCTGGTTATGGCACACATTAACTCCATCATCCAAGGCACCCTAGGCCCACTCCAGTCATAAACTTAACAATCTCAATTACACTCCACACTGCCCTCACCCACCTAGATAAGAGGAACACCTATGTGAGAATGATGTTCATTGACTACAGCTCAGCGTTCAACACCATTGTCCCCTCCAAGCTCGACACCAAGCTTAGGACCCTGGGACTGAACACCTCCCTCTGCAACTGGATCCTGGACTTCCTCACGGGCCGACCCCAGTTGTTAAGGGTAGGCAATTTCAAATCCGCTACACTGACCCTCAACACGGGGAGTCCCCTCCTGACCCCCTGTTCACCCATGACTGTGTGGCCACGGACGACTCTAACACCATCGTCAAGATTTCTTACGACACAACGGTGGTAGACCTGATCGCAGGTGACGATGAGACAGCCTACAGCGAGGAGGTCAGTGACCTTGCAGTGTGGTGCTGGGACAACAACTCCGTCAATGTTAATAAGATTAAGGAGCTGATCATGGACTACATCGACAGGACTGCATTAGAGCGGGTCTGGAGCTTGAAGTTCCTTCGTGTCTAAATCGCTAAGGGCTTCAAATGGTCCACTCATGCATTCAGGTGTGAAGAAGGCGCAACAGAGCCTCTTACTCCTCGGGGGGATGAAAAGGTTTGGCATGGGTCCTCAAATCTTAAAAAATATATACAGCTGCACCATTGAAAGCATCTTGACTGACTGCATCAGTGCTTGGTATGGCAACAGCACCATCCTCAATCGCATGGTGCTACAGAGGGTGGTGTGGACAGCCCAGTACATCGCCGGTGCCACGCTACCCGCCATCCAGCACCTCTATATCAGGCGGTGTGGAAGGATGGCCCGGGAAATTCAGTAAAGACTCCAGACACCCAAGCCATAGACTGTTCTCTATGCTTCCTTATGGCAAGAGTTACCGGTGCATCAAGTCTGACACCAGAAGGCTCCTGAACAGCTTTTGTCCCCAAGCCATAAGTCTGCAAAATAGCTAACAGAATGGCTATCTGAGTTGACCCTTAAAATGATTTACATTTTTTCACTGTCTCTATGCACACTCACTGACACTCCAACACACATATCATGCATACACATTTATGCTTATTCTACACACACTCATATACAATCACCATTACGCTGCTGCAACTCTTGTTTTATCATATATATCCTGATGCCTATACACCTATACATATCTACCTCTATGACTACAGTACAACTGCACATTGTAAATATGATATTGGAACTGACTCCTTGACTTTTTCAACATTTTGTTATGTTGCAGCCTTAATCTAAAATTGATTAAATACAAAAATACAAAAAAAATCCTCATCAATCTACACATAATACACATAATACCCATAATGACAAAGCGAAAACAGGTTTTTAGACATTTTTGGAAATGTATTAAAAATGTAAAACGGAAATACCTTATTTACATAAGTATTCAGACCCTTTGCTATGAGTCTCGAAATTGAGCACAGGTGTATTCTGTTTTCATTGATCATCTTTGAGATGTTTCTACAACTTGATTGGAGTCCAGCTGTGGTAAATGCAATTGATTGGACATGATTTGGAAAGGAAACACCCGTCTATATAAGTTCCCACAGTTGACACTGCATGTCAGAGCAAAAACCAAGCCATGAGGTTGACGGAATTGTCCATAGAGCACCGAGACAGGATTGTGTCAAACACAGTGGCCTCCATTATTATTAAATGGAAGAAGTTTGGAACCACCAAAACTTTTCCTAGAGTTGGCTGTCCGGCCAAACTGAGCAATCGGGGGAGAAGGGCCTTGGTCAGGGAGGTGACCAAGAACCCTATGGTAACTCTGACAGAGATCTAGAGTTTGTCTGTGGAGATGGGAGAACCTTCCAGAAGGACAACCATCTCTGCATCACTCCACCAATCAGGCCTTTATGGTAGAGTGGCCAGACGGAAGCCGCTCCTCAGTAAAAGGCACATGACAGCCCGCTATGAGTTAGCCAAAAGGCACCTAAAGACTCTCAAGACCATTAGAAACAAGGTTCTCTGGTTTGATGAAACCATGATTGAACTGTTTGGCCTGAATGCCAAGTTTCACGTCTGGAGGAAACCTGGCACCATCCCTGCAGTGAAGCATGGTGGTGGCAGAATCATGATGTGGGGATGTTTTACAGTGGAAGTGACTGGGAGACTAGTCAGGATCGAGGCAAAGATGAACGGATGAAAGTACAGAGCGATCTTCGATGATAACCTGCTTCAGAGCTCTCTGGACCTGAGACTGGGGTGAAGGTTCACCTTCCAACAGGACAACGACCCTAAGCACACAGCCAAGACAATGCAGGAGTGACTTCAGGACAAGTCTCTGAATGTCCTTGTGTGGCCCAGCCAGAGCCTGTATTTAAACCGGACCTAACATCTCTCGAGAGACCTGAAAATAGCTGTGCAGCAATGCTATCCATGTAACCTGACAGAGCTTGAGAGGATCTACAGAGAAGAAGCGGAGAAACTCCCCATATACAGGTGTGCCAAGCTTGTAGCGTCATACCCAAGAAGACCTGAGGCTATAATCGCTGCCAAAGGTGCTTCAACAAAGTACTGACTAAATGGTCTGAATACTTATGTAATTGTAATATTTCAGTTTTTTATTTTTATTCAATTAGCAAACATTTCTAAAAACCTGTTTTTGCTTTGTCATTATTGGGTATTGTATGTAGATTGATTAGGATAACAAAATAATGAAATACATTTTAGAATAAGGCTGTAACGTAACATAATGTGGAAAAAGTCCAGGGGTCTGAAAGCTTTCCGAAGGCGCTGTAGTTTCGTACCTTCTCGTGTTCTCCTTTTTATTTATTTTGTTTCTATTCTACCTCATGTAAACATTTTGCGATATTGATTACTCTCGGTGGGTTTGGAGTTTGCAAGAAAGGCCTTTCAGTGTACTCATGCATGTGACATTAAAACTTTAAATGTAAAATTGATTATTTTTGTTAAATAATTATTTATTTGCAGTGAATTGCAACAGTAGGTAGTATTTGATTATTTAGATTTTTGGGGGGAATTTACTAAATATGTTAGATCAGTTTATTGGATCAGTTTATATTGAGTTGTGAGTCATGTTTATAAAGGAGATGGCATAGTTTGCACTGCTGACAATCAAATCAATGCAGCACTCTAATTCTGCACTGAAACATGAGCATCATAATTAAACATAGAGAGAGAATGGGTTGTGTGCCAATGTCAACTCCGTAGGCTCTGTGCACTGCTTCGCTGCTTCTGTCTGCACCAGGACACGGCAGCCAACTGGATCAGTCATCGATCTGATTTCTTCATCTGTCCCCACTTGTGAAAGATTGTTATTAATTTATTTTCTGTAGAGCCAAGTTCTCTCATTCTCTCTCTGTCTTTGTGAGTGATGCTCGTGGTGTCTTCTTCTGGTATGACATGAAGGCCTTCCCCTTAGGCTGGTGTCATAACAGGCTACATTTTTTATTAGATTAAGTTTGTTTTGAACAAGTAAAACACAGATTCATCAATACAATCATTGTTTGTGGTCGTCCATACTCAAGGCCAGTGGACTGTCACTTCAACAAGCTCAAAATCCAACCCCTGCATTGCTGTCCTGTGTAATGCCACCATCTACTTCAGCTGTTTTGGACTTGGAGAGATAAATCCGGACAGCGAGTCGACAAGCGAAGCGCACACTGCTTCTTTTGCCCTGCCTGCTCTCCTAAATTTATAGACCAGTGAGGGCTATCAACCTTTATTAGCTAATAATGCTGTTACGGCCATTAAGTGTGACCTGGCCTGGGCTCTAGCTGTGACTCCCCTGGAGGTACCCAGCCTAACAACCTGTCTGAGTCCCAAATGGCACCCTATGGCAGCCCATGGCCAGAAGTAATGCACTATGTAAGGAAGAGGATGCTATTTGAGACGCAGACTAACAAGCTCTCTGTGATGCTAACGGAGACTAAAGATGTAGCGCTGCGGCCTGGCCCATAGCTCAGCTTGATTTTACACCAGACATGAAAGTGTCACTGGAGGGAAAGACACTCTGGATTAGACATCTAATTAGCTACTGCCACTATGCGGCTTGCAACTCAGAGGCTGTCTGTGCGACCACCAAAGATAATCTACGGCACTCCGGCACCAAGTATTTTCACAAAGCATTGTCACTTTCTCCCCGTGTCCAAATGTTAAGCAAATTAAGCCAATCGGAATAAGTTATTTCTGCAGGCCAAGCGTAATGCACTCAAAGGCAGTCTGTGCAACATCACCCCACTCTACAAATCTAAAGTCAAAGTAGTTAATACAAGAGAAGATGTGTTTCTGATGTACACTCGGAGCCAGTCCATGCAACATCGTGGATATTTAGAAAACTCTGCTCACTAATGTCACTGCCCAGAGTAAAGTAAATGTAGCCAATAAAAAGAAAAATACTTCCCTAGACTTAGAAACCAAAAAAATGCTTTTCTTTCAAAAACAAGGACATTTCTAAGTGACCCCAAACTTTTGAATGGTAGTGTCGTGCCTTCCCAACTACAGCAGGTGCTCAAAAAGCTCTACATAGTATGAAGGGTAAACTCACCTCTTCCACCACCAAGGTGTAGCACCCACCTCGGTGATGCACGGCAACCATCTTGTGCCAGAATGCTCACCACACACCACAGCTATCATGGAGGAGAGGTGAGGAGTGATATACAGTTCCTTCAGAAAGTATTAATACCCCTTGACTTATTCCACATTTTCTTGTCTTACAGCCTGAATTCAAAATGCATTAAATATGTTTTTTTTCTCACCCATTTACACACAATATACCATACTGACAAAGTGAAAACATGTTTTTACAAAATTTTCCAAATGTATTGAAATTGAAATGCAGAAATATTTCATTTACATAAGTACAGTGCCTTGCGAAAGTATTCGGCCCCCTTGAACTTTGCGACCTTTTGCCACATTTCAGGCTTCAAACATAAAGATATAAAACTGTATTTTTTTGTGAAGAATCAACAACAAGTGGGACACAATCATAAAGTGGAACGACATTTATTGGATATTTCAAACTTTTTTAACAAATCAAAAACTGAAAAATTGGACGTGCAAAATTATTCAGCCCCCTTAAGTTAATACTTTGTAGCGTCACCTTTTGCTGCGATTACAGCTGTAAGTCGCTTGGGGTATGTCTCTATCAGTTTTGCACATTGAGAGACTGACATTTTTTCCCATTCCTCCTTGTAAAACAGCTCGAGCTCAGTGAGGTTGGATGGAGAGCATTTGTGAACAGCAGTTTTCAGTTCTTTCCGCAGATTCTCGATTGGATTCAGGTCTGGACTTTGACTTGGCCATTCTAACACCTGGATATGTTTATTTTTGAACCATTCCATTGTAGATTTTGCTTTATGTTTTGGATCATTGTCTTGTTGGAAGACACATCTCCGTCCCAGTCTCAAGTCTTTTGCAGACTCCATCAGGTTTTCTTCCAGAATGGTCCTGTATTTGGCTCCATCCATCTTCCCATCAATTTTAACCATCTTCCCTGTCCCTGCTGAAGAAAAGCAGGCCCAAACCATGATGCTGCCACCACCATGTTTGACAGTGGGGATGGTGTGTTCAGCTGTGTTGCTTTTACGCCAAACATAACGTTTTGCATTGTTGCCAAAAAGTTCAATTTTGGTTTCATCTGACCAGAGCACCTTCTTCCACATGTTTGGTGTGTCTCCCAGGTGGCTTGTGGCAAACTTTAAACGACACTTTTTATGGATATCTTTAAGAAATGGCTTTCTTCTTGCCACTCTTCCATAAAGGCCAGATTTGTGCAATATACGACTGATTGTTGTCCTATGGACAGAGTCTCCCACCTCAGCTGTAGATCTCTGCAGTTCATCCAGAGTGATCATGGGCCTCTTGGCTGCATCTCTGATCAGTCTTCTCCTTGTATGAGCTGAAAGTTTAGAGGGACGGCCAGGTCTTGGTAGATTTGCAGTGGTCTGATACTCCTTCCATTTCAATATTATCGCTTGCACAGTGCTCCTTGGGATGTTTAAAGCTTGGGAAATCTTTTTGTATCCAAATCCGGCTTTAAACTTCTTCACAACAGTATCTCGGACCTGCCTGGTGTGTTCCTTGTTCTTCATGATGCTCTCTGCGCTTTTAACGGACCTCTGAGACTATCACAGTGCAGGTGCATTTATACGGAGACTTGATTACACACAGGTGGATTGTATTTATCATCATTAGTCATTTAGGTCAACATTGGATCATTCAGAGATCCTCACTGAACTTCTGGAGAGAGTTTGCTGCACTGAAAGTAAAGGGGCTGAATAATTTTGCACGCCCAATTTTTAAGTTTTTGATTTGTTAAAAAAGTTTGAAATATCCAATAAATGTCGTTCCACTTCATGATTGTGTCCCACTTGTTGTTGATTCTTCACAAAAAGATACAGTTTTATATCTTTATGTTTGAAGCCTGAAATGTGGCAAAAGGTTGCAAAGTTCAAGGGGGCCGAATACTTTCGCAAGGCACTGTATT
Source organism: Oncorhynchus clarkii lewisi (assembly GCF_045791955.1). Taxonomy (NCBI): domain Eukaryota; kingdom Metazoa; phylum Chordata; class Actinopteri; order Salmoniformes; family Salmonidae; genus Oncorhynchus; species Oncorhynchus clarkii. The sequence goes on along the minus strand of NC_092168.1, from coordinate 33,969,548 downwards.
CACACCCCTGAGTCAATATTTTGTAGAAATGCCTTTGGCAGCGAATACAGCTGTGAGTCTTTCCAGGTAAGTCTCTAAGAGCTTTCCACACCTGGATTGTGCAACATTTTCCTAATATTATTTTCTAAATTCATGAAGCTATGTCCAATTGGTTGTTGATCATTGCTAGACAACCATTTTCACGTCTTGCCATAGATTTTCAAGTAGATTTAAGTCAAAACTGTAACTCAGCCACATTCACTGTCTCTTGGTAAGCAATTTCAGTATAGGTTTAGCCTTGTGTTTTAGGTTATTGTCCTGCTGAAAGGTGAATTTGTCTACCAGTGTCTGGTGAAAAGCAGACTGAACCAGGTTTTCCTCTAGGACTTTACCTGTCCTTAGCTCCGTTTTTTTTATTTTTATCCTGTAAACCACCCCAGTCCTTAAGAACTACAAGCATACCAATAACATGATGCAGCCATTACTATGCTTGAAAATATGGAAAGTGGTACTCCCCAAATCAAATCAAACTTTATTTGTCACATGTGCCGAATACAACAAGTGTAGAGTTAAGAAGATATTTACCAAATAGACTAAAGTAAAAAATAATAAAGAGTAACACAATAAAATAACAATCACAAGGCCATATACAGGGAGTACCAATACCGAGTCAGTGTGCGGGGGTCCAGGTTAGTTGAGGGAATTTGTACATGTAGGTAGTGGTGAAGTGACTATGGATAGATAACAGTGAGTAGCAGCAGTGTACAGAACAAATGGAGGAGGGCGTCAATTCAAATAGTCTGGTGATGTGTTGTATTAGATTTGCCCCAAACATAACACTTTGTACTGAGGTAAAAAAAAAGTTAATTGCTTTGACACATTTTTTTTGCCATATTACTTTAGTGCCTTGTTGCAAACAGGATGCATGTTTTTAAATATTTATTCTGTAGAGGCTTCCTTCTTTTCATTTTGTCAATTACATTAGTATTGTGGAGTAACTACAATGTTGTTGATCCATCCTCAGTTTTCTCCTATCACAGCCATTCAACTCTTTAACTGCTTTAATGTCACCATTGGCCTCATGGTGAAATCCCTGAGCTGTTTCCTTCCTATCTGGAAGCTGAGTTAGAAAGGACGCCTGTGTCTTTGTAGTGACTGGGTGTATTGATACACCATCCAAAGTGATATTAATAACTTCACCATGCTCAAAGGGAAGTTCAATGCCTGTTTTTTTTTTTTTTACCGATCTACCAATAGATTAACTTCTTTCCGAGGCATTGGAAAACCTCTCTGGTCGTTGTGGTTTAATCTGTGTTTGAAATTCACTGCTCGACTGAGGAACCTTACAGATAATGTAATATTATGTGTGGAGTTCAGAGATGTGGTAGTAATTCAATTATCATGTTAAACTCTATTATTGCATACATGTCCTTGTAACTTGTTAAGCACATTTTTACTCCTGAACTTATTTAGGCTTGTCATAACAAAGGGGTTGAATACTTATTGACTTAAGACATTTCAGCTATTTCCACTTTGACAGAATGGGGTATTGTCAACTTTAAATTGATTAAATTTAGAAAAAGTCAAGGGGTTTGAATACTTTATGAAAGCACTGTTTACCAATTAGGAATCAGGGGGATAATAAGGTAGCTATGATTGAAAGGGGCCATGTAGGGAATTTGTCCAGGATGCTGGGGTTAAGACCCCTACTCTTGCTGTAAGTGCCATGCGATTTTTAATGACCACAGAGTCAGGAAATCCCGTTTAACATTAATTCCGAAACACGGCACCCTGCGCATGGCAATGTCCCTTTCACTGCCCTGGGGTATTGGGATTTCCTTAGACCATATGGAAGAATGGCCCCTATTAGTCCTTCAACACCCCTTACCAGTTTAGTCACAGCTGACTCATTCGGTAGACAACCTTGTTCTGCCATCTAAAAAGCAATCAAGAAAGGAAAACATATTTGTTCCTCTTGTTGTGCTGCAGGAATGAGGATTCAGGTGCTTAAAATTGCTCATAATATCTTCCTGCGGTGGAGTGTGCCAGCCGTGCACATGTGGGCTTGTTGCAGAGCTAATTGGAGGACCAACTGTAATCGGGATAGATGGAGAGATTAGAGGAAAAGGTATTCTTGGTTTGAGACTCAAGGAATAGAAAAGAAAAGCGTGTTATTGTTGGAGGAGCAATCAAAATGAAGAGTGAGGTCGGAAGAAGAAAGACATTCTGCTATGTTATCTCACCTCCATGAGGAATATTTTGGAGTGGTTTGATTTTGTGTTGACGTGGATATGAGTCAGGTTTTCATTGGCAATACTGTTGTTGTCAGACGATAGTTCTTTACCATCATCTTCTTTACAAGGTGATCTGTAATTCCCCAGAGATGACAAACTACAAGGGAGCTGGAATTATATTTAATGTCATAATTTCAAGTAGAGGTCAACACATTGCCTGTCACACTAAGCTGTTTGGAAAATCTCTAACAATATGTACTGGTTTCAAAAGGCTCACAAATATCCTGAGTGTTAATTTTGATAAAATTATCAGATTGCAGTTTATTTGTGTAGAATTGCCACTCTTTTTGTCATTATTGGTAAGGCTATTATATGTGTTAAATATTATTCAGAGTCCAGCTTTCAGCTTGTCATTGTCCTCAGGAGGACCACAGGGAGAGTTCAGGACAATGCCCCCTCTCTCTTCTCTCAGCGTGTAACGGTTTTCTTGATGCGAAGGAGAGTCGGACCAAAATGCGGCGTGTAGATTGCGATCCATGTTTATTAAACAAACGTAAAACACGAATCAAAAATACAAACACTACAAAATAATAAACGTAATGAAAACCGAAACAGCCTAAACTGGTGCAAACTAACACTAAGGACACTAAGGACACTAAGGACACTAAGGACAATCACCCACGACAAACTCAAAGAATATGGCTGCCTAAATATGGTTCCCAATCAGAGACAACGATAAACACCTGCCTCTGATTGAGAACCACTTCAGACAGCCATAGACTTAGCTAGAACACCCCACTAGCTACAATCCCCATACATACACACCACATACAAAACCCCATGCCACACCCTGGCCTGACCAAATAAATAAAGATAAACACAAAATACTTTGACCAGGGTGTGACAGAACCCCCCCCCTAAGGTGCGGACTCCCGAACGCACCTCAAAACAATAGGGAGGGTCCGGGTGGGCGTCTGTCCATGGTGGCGGCTCCGGCGAGGGACGTTAGATCCTGGCTGACTGGCAGATCTGGAAGAGTCTGGTCGACTGGCAGATCTGGAAGAGTCTGGTCGACTGGCAGATCTGGAAGAGTCTGGTCGACTGGCAGATCTGGAAGAGTCTGGTCGACTGGCAGATCTGGAAGAGTCTGGTCGACTGGCAGATCTGGAAGAGTCTGTGGCAGATCTGGAAGAGTCTGGTCGACTGGCAGATCTGGAAGAGTCTGGTCGATGGCAGATCTGGATTGGTCGACTGGCAGATCTGGAAGAGTCACTGGCAGATCTGGAAGAGTCTGGTCGACTGGCAGATCTGGAAGAGTCTGGTCGACTGGCAGATCTGGAAGAGTCTGGTCGACTGGCAGATCTGGAAGAGTCACTGGCAGATCACATTGCCTGTCACTGGTCGACTAGATCTGCTGTTGGCAGATCTGGAAGAGTCTGGTCGATCAGCTCTGGCTGCTCCAACTGGCTGCTCCAATACAGCTGTACTGGGCAGCTCTGGCTGCTCCATGCTGACTGGCTGCTCCATGCTGACTGGCAGCTCATGCTGAAATGGCTGCTCCATGCTGACTGGCTGCTCCATGCTGACTGGCTGCTCTGGCTGCTCCAACTGGCTGCTCCATGCTGACTGGCGGCCCTGGCTGCTCCATGCTGACTGGCGGCCCTGGCTGCTCCATGCTGACTGGCGGCCCTGGCTGCTCCATGCTGACTGGCGGCCCTGGCTGCTCCATGCAGACTGGCAGTCTGGCGGCTCCTTGCAGACTGGCAGCTCTGGCGGCTCCTTGCAGACTGGCAGCTCTGGCAGCTCCTTGCAGACTGGCAGCTCCTTGCCTGGCAGCTCTTGCTAACTGGCAGCTCTATGCTAACTGGCAGCTCTATGCAGACTGGCAGCTCCTTGCAACTGGCTATTAGCTCTATGTGGCAGCTCTATGCTAACTGGCAGCTCTATGCTAACTGGCAGCTCTATTCTAACTGGCAGCTCCTTGCTAACTGGCAGCTCCTTGCTAACTGGCAGCTCCTTGCTAACTGGCAGTTCTGAACAGGCGGGAGACTCCGGCAGCGCTTTGGACAGGCGAGGCGCACTGTAGGCCTTGGGCCGAGGACACGCACAGGAAGCCTGGTGCGGGGAGCTGCTACCGGAGGGCTGGGGTGTGGAGGTGGCACAGGATGGGTTAGACCGTGAAGGCGTACTGGAGATCTTGAGAGCGGTGCTGGCACAGGACGTGCAAGGCTAGGGAGGTGCACAGGAGGCCTGGTACGTGAGACTGGCACCATCTTCACCAGCCGACTAACACGCACCTCAGGACGAGTATGGAGCGCTGACCCAGGTGCCATCAAATCCCCGACACGCTCCGTCGGGCGAATTCCATGTTTAAAACACCAACACAGCAACTCCCTCATTTCTCTCTCCTCCAATTTCCCCATTAACTCCTTCACAGTCTCTGTTTCGCTCACCTCCAACACCGGCTCTGGTTCTGGTCTCCTCCTTGGCTCCTCACGATAAACAGGGAGAGTTGGCTCAGGTCTGGCTCCTGACTCTGCCACACTCTCCCTGAGCAGGCTCCATCGAATCCCAGGCGGGCTCCGGCAGCCCACCTGTCTATCTCCTCCCAAGAAGTATAGTCCATACTGTACTCCACTTTGGGCTGTTCTTGCCTGTTGACACGCTGCTTGGTCCCTTTGTGGTGGGTGATTCTGTAACGGTTTTCTTGATGCGAAGGAGAGTCGGACCAAAATGCGGCGTGTAGATTGCGATCCATGTTTATTAAACAAACGTAAAACACGAATCAAAAATACAAACACTACAAAATAATAAACGTAATGAAAACCGAAACAGCCTAAACTGGTTAACACTAAGGACACTAAGTCACCCACGACAAACTCAAAGAATATGGCTGCCTAGAGAGACAACGATAAACACCTGCCTCTGATTGAGAACCACTTCAGACAGCCATTTAGCTAGAACACCCCACTAGCTACAATCCCCATACATACACACCACATACAAAACCCCATGCCACACCCTGGCCTGACCAAATAAATAAAGATAAACACAAAATACTTTGACCAGGGTGTGACACAGCGTTTTGTTTCAGAGGCGGCCTGGCCCTCTTCTCAAAATCACCACACCGTGCGTTTCATAAGTGGATTTATTAGAGGCGATATTATTGTGGTTATCTTCAGGGAAAATCCATTCAGCCACAATCATTGCTAAGTGACTCTGAAATTACGGCTTTATGTTTCGCCAATGTGGAGAGTCTCACCCTCGGGGCCCGGCTCCCCGCATCACATACTTCACAACCTTGCAGTCGTTGAAAGTCAACAATATTTATGTTTTTGACAGCTGGCTGCATCGCTGGTCCAGCGTTATCAGATGACATGGTGAATAGCATTAACATATCAAAATAACACCTGTTAAATTGCATACATACAGGTACATGTGACAAGGGTTTTTGATTATTGTGGTCTGACCTTTCATCTTCTTCAGGAAGAGCTTTATGTAATTGTGACAGACTGTGGCATGACAGGGGGCTGTCTTAGCACACTGAGCTAAAGCCTTGGGAGCCAACGCAAGTCTTCACGTTTCAAGAAAAAACCTCTGTTACTTCATCTATTACTGTAACATGATTTGGAACAGCAACATATTAGATACTGTTTCTGAATGATCATGTACTTTGTAGTATATCTGATCTCAACTGATTTTCTTCTGTAGGGGTTATGGAGTCAATAGGTTCAGAAATAGTGTACGCACATCCACTTACTATCAGGTGCAGGAGACAAAAAGCCCAGTCATGAAAGAAAGATGGATAAGGAGTCAACTGGCCTGTTTTCAGGGTACAGGGTCAGGCCTGATAAACAGTGAGACCATAGACCATGGACTTCCTGCTCTGCTGTACTATGAGCTTGAGCTTCAGCTGGCATCTATCCTATCCCACAATCCTGTGTGTGCGTTGAGAAGGTGATTACGGTCAGATTAAGACTCTACAGCTGAAAGTGTAACGGCAGTGTAGTGGCGTAATTGAATAATTGCAGTTCACCCAAACGATCCCTCCCTCAGCGGACGGATGGTCTCGTCCTCATCAGATCAGCGTAATATTAACCATGACACGGGCCTAACCGCCACAGTAATTAATGCACTGAATCAATTATAAATTACTCCATTTGGAGAATTCCTACAGGAGTCTGCTCATTACCACTGCAATGATGGAGTCACAGTCCCACGTGGAGGAAAAGAGCAACTCTACCTCTCCATTTATTTTTCTCTACCTTTACCTCTCCATCTCTCTCACCATCTTTTTATCTTCCATCTCTCTTACCCTCCCTTTCATCTCTCTCACTCAGTCCTTTGTCTGTTCTCCATCTTTGACCACCTATTTAAATAGAATATCCCCTATTGAACTCAGTGTGCCCTTAGTTGTCCGTTGATGTCAGTGTTATTGTAGAAGTTAGGCATCATATCCACTGGTTCCTGGTTGACACTAACCTTTTCTGAGCACCATTTGGTCTCCTTCTGTTGAGTTGAGTATAACCTCATACCACTAGACCAACTATTACCTATTACTCAAGGGATGCAGCAGAGTAATAGGAGAAATATGCCCGTGGTTCCCGTACAAATGCCTTTGATATCTTACAGCGAGTGCACAGCCATTTATTTCCTGTCTCCCTGGTAGAAGTCGGCTTTGATGACAGAAGGTTTTCAGCTCAATTTGGAGAGATGAGAGAGAAAGAGAGGGGGGGGTGTATCTGTTCTCAGTACCAGGCATGGCTAGAAGCAGTCGGTGTAAAACACTATAATTAAGGTTGGCTTTAAACAGGGGCCTCTTTGTCTATCATTAAACCTTCTGGATTTGAACTGCATTGATGATAGACTTCGCTGAGCTGTGTTAGAGGAGGAGAGGGAGATATGCAAAAACTTCATCTAGCGGACAGAGACACTCAACAGCACAGACGGTGTTTGTGTGTGTGTGCGTTCCTGCGTGCGTGTGTACCTCTGTACTTGTGTGCTTGTGTGTGCGTACCTGCGTGCATGTGTGTGTGTCTTTGCACTTGCATGCTTGCTGTGTTTGTGTATTTGTGTGTGCGTGTGTGTTTGTGTGTGTGTGTGCATGCACGTGTGTGTTCCTGTGTGTGTGCCAGCCAGGGGATAACAACTGCCCCCTCTCATTGAAGCCACAGAGGTTCAAGGCCGACCACAGTCCTGCAGGCATTGTTAGAAAAATGGCAATCTTCGTGGTCAATGGTAGCAATAGGTGCTTCTAATACACCTGATGCATGTCCTTGAACCGATTATTCTTTAATCACACACAGAGGAAGTTATAATGATAATTTAGTTACTAATGGCAGCCTGCAGTTCCTCAGTTTAAAAACATTTTTTTCTCCTTCATTTAAACAGAGAGTCACCACTAAGGCCAGGGTCTCGTTCACAAGGGAGCCCTGCATATACAATTCATAAGACAATATCTATGTAAATAGGACACAATCTAAAACAAAGTCATAATAATCCTAGACACAATCCTAGACACATAAAAAGTGGGATGTATACGGAGGGTGCAAGGCAACAGAAGACGAACAGCAGAGGGGATAAGAATATTAGAGATGGGGACAGGACTGATAAAACAGAGGGAAAGTTTGCGGGACTCCACAAGGAGGGGCGACGTTCCCTGAAGGCCAATTCTGCTAATCACGGCCTGCTAGCTATCTATAGCATATTGGACTGTTAGCTGATCCATCGGCCAGTTTCTTGGACCACTATATCCATTTTGCTAATTGGACTTGTACCCCTCTGCTACTTGGAACCCTAATAATTCCACAACTGGTCTATCGACGTCACCGCACGAGGAGGCAAAAACAGACTTTCCCCCATCGCGACATCCCTCTAAGGCCCTTATGCCAGCTCGCTAGCCCCGGCCTGCTAACTGCTAGCTTGATATCCCCGGCCTGCTAACTGCTAGCTTGCTAGCCCCGGCCTGCTAACTGTCTGAATCGCCGTGTCCCCAGCCAGCCCAAACACTCACTGGACCCATACGATCACTTGGCTACACATACCTCTCCCTAATATCAATATGCCTTGGCCATTACTGTCCTGGTTAGTGATTACTGTCTTATTTCACTGTAGCGCCTCTAGCCATGCTCAAAATGCCTTTACCAACCATGTTGTTCCACCTCCCACATATTTGATGACATCACCTGGTTTAAACTTCTCTAGAGACTATATCTCTCTCATCATTACTCAATGCCTAGGTTTACCTCCAATGTACTCTCTTCCTACCATACCTTTGTCTGTACATTATGCCTTGAATCTATGCTATCGTGCCCGGAAACCTGCTCCCTTTCTCTCTGTTCCGAACATGCTAGACGGCCAGTTCTTAAAGCCTTTGCCGTACCCTTATCCTACTTATCCTCTGTTCCTCTGGTGATGTAGACCTGCAGTGCCTAGCTCCACTACTACTCCCTAGGTGCTCTCATTTGTTGACTTCTGTAACCGTAAAAGCCTTGGTTTCATGCATGTTAACATTAGCAGCATACTCCCTAAGTGTGTGCTTTATTCACTGCTTTAGCTCATTCTGCCAACGCGGATGTCTTAGCCGTATCTAAGTCCTGGCCTTAGAAAAACCACCAAAACCCCTGAAATGTCCATCCCTAACTATAACATTTTCCGCCAAGATAGAACTGCCAAAGGGGGCGGTGTTGCAGAGATAGCCTGCAGAGTTCTGTCTTACCATCCAGGTCTGTACCAAAACATTTCGAGCTTCTACTTCTACTAAAAATGCAACTTTCCAGAAACAAGTGTCTCACCGTTGCCGCTGCCCTCCGTTGCCCTCACTAGCTTTAAGCACTGCACCTGTACATAGCTCATCTGTAAATAGCCCATCCAATCTACCTCATCCCCGTACTGTATTTATTTATGTATCTCGTTCCTTTGCACCCCAGTATCTCAACTTGCACATTCATCTTCTGCACATCTATCATTTCAGTGTATAATTTCGAAATTGTAATTATTTCACCACCATGGCCTATTTATTGCATTACCTCTCTTATCCTACCTCATTTGCACATGCTGTATATAGATTTTTCTATTGTATTATTGATTGTATGTTTGTTTATTCCATGTGTAACTCTGTGTTGTTGTATGTGTCGAACTGCTTTGCTTTATCTTGGCCAGGTTGCAGTTGCAAATGAGAACTTGTTCTCAACTGGACTACCTGGTTAAATAAAGGTGAAATAAATCAAATAAATTAAAACAGAGTAGTCTCCAGGTCCTAATTGGCTCGCTCTGACTGGAAGTTGGACTGGGGGTGGACGAGAACTGTGGACCGCGATCGGACACCATGTCCACCAGAAGTCCATTGATCTGGGAGACTATAAGGATATATGAGACCAGACGGCGCTTGCCGCGGAGTCTTATTCTGAGCACAAACAGTGCATGCGGCAAAGAACGCAGAGACGTCAGGAGCCATGGTGGGTCACCAAAAACAGTGTCGCACAAATGCCAGTGTCTGACGGGATTCCGGGTGGCAGGCAAGTCTGGAGGAATGAGACCAGGACCGGGGAACAGGCAGCGTCCGGGACAAACTTCCAGTCAGCCCGGCCTGGTTCTCTATACCCCAAATGAGAGCAGCCGCAGACACGATGTTGGGAGGATGGTTTCGCTGTCCGAGGGTGTAGCAGCGGTGCTATAGCGGTGTGAAAGCTCATCTGGCTTAACATTCTTAGAACCCGGGCGGTAGTAGATGGTTAAGTTGAACCGAGTGAATAGCATGGCTTATCGAGCTTGCCTGTGGAGATATTCCAGGTTCTTGTGATTAGTCCACACAATGAATGGATGTTCCACCCCATCTAACCAGTGCTTCCACTCCTCCAACATCATCTTCACCACGAGTAGTTCTCGATTTGCCACATCATAATTCCTCTCAGTGGCTTTAAGACCATGGGAAAGTAAGGCGCAGGGATGCAACTTTTGGTCCTGAGCAGAACACTGGGACAGCTCTGCGTCGACCTCCACCGCGAACTGATGGGAAGGATCAGGATGGATTAATTTGGGAGCTGTAGTGAATTGATGCTTTAAGTCCAGAAGTGCCCGGTCAGCAGTTGGAGAGCACACAAATTGGACTTTGGGAGAGGTGAGTGCTGAAAGGGGGGAAGCCAGGATGCTGGAACCCCGGATAAAATGCTGATAAAAATGGGCAAATCCCAGGAAGAGTTGCAACTGCACTCTGGAAGTGGGTTGATGCCAATCCCCCATTGCTCTCACCTTGCCAAGATCCATCTGCACATTACCTGCAGCGGTGTATCCTAGGAAGGAGATGGTGGAGCGATGGAATTCACATTTTTCTGCTTTAACAAAAAGCTGGTTTTCCAGTAGACGGTGGAGGACTTGCTGGATGTGGAAAACATGTTCTTGAGCTGAGTGGGAAAAGACGAGGATGTCGTCGAGGTAGACAAACACGAACCAGTTCAGCATGTCGCGGAGAACGTTGTTAACCAGGGCCTGGAACATAGTAGGAGCGTTGGTCAGTCCAAATGGCATCAACAGTGATTAGTAGTACCTGCTGTACATGTTGAAGACTGTCTTCCACTCGTGTCCTTCCCGTATCCGCACAAGATGGTAGGTGTTCCGAAGCTCCAACTTATAGAAAATGGTAGCCCCCTGGAGCGTCTCGAAAGCAGAGGCAATGAGTGGTAGCGGGTAACATTTTTTAACCGTGATGTCATTAAGGCCCCGGTAGTCGATACACTGATGCAGAGTTTTGTTCTTCTTCTCCACAAAGAATAACCCTGCGCCGGCAGGGGAAGCAGAAGGACGGATACACCCTGTAGCCATGAAGTCCTCATTGTATGTTTCCATCGCCTTGGTCTCCGAATCTGACAGAGAATACAGCCGCCCCCGGGGTGGAGTAGTCCCGGGAGAAGGTTGAACCCCAGTCATAGGGTTGATGCGGAGGAAGTGAAGTGGCATGGGCCTTCCTGAAAACCTCCCGGAGGTCCTGGTACTCCGCGGGAATGGCGGAGATGTCCGAAAAGGAAGGAGGAAACTGTCCCGGGGCAGGCTGCACTGATATCATTCAATGAGCGTGGCAGAACGGGCTCCAGCCTATGATTTTACCAGCAATCCAGTCAATAAAGGGATTGTGTCGCTGGAGCCATGAAAACACGAAAACCACGGGTACCTGAGGATACTTGATGAGCATAAACTGTAGGTTGATAGGAACCTTATTGTAGGTGACTCTGCCTATAGAACGCCCATCCAGTGCTCTGACATCCATGGGAATGGAGAGGGGTTGAGTAAGGATACCCAGCTCTGACACCAGGGTAGTGTACATTAAACTCTCGTCTGCCCCAGAGTCAATGAGTACCTGGAGAGATTTTGACCGGTCACTAGACAGCAGGATGGCATGGAGAGCGATATGAGTAAGGGGAGATGGAAAATTCTCCATATGGCCCACCAGCGTGCTCGTACCTACTGATGGGCCTGGTCTATTAATGGTCAGGTAGACACGTAGTCCCACAGTACAGACAACTCTTGGTGTTAAGTCTGCGTAAATGTTCAGCAGGAGACAATCTAGCTCTGCCGAGCTGCATAGGCTCCGGAAGGGGCGAGTCGGCTGACCTCGGAGATTCCCGGGGGAACTTGGGTAACCTCGGATACCTCGGTAACATAGACAACGGAGACTTGCGGAATTCTTTTGAGGCAAGGTGGGATCCTTGGTCAAGTGAGTGGGACCGGAATCAGAACTCTTCTCCCTTATATGTTCCTGTAGCCACCCATAGATCCAATTGGTCAATGCGTTGAGTGAGTCGAGTGGGCAGCTCCTGGGTTGCAAGCTAATCTTTAACATCCTCTGATAATCCAGGTTCCAGGGATTCTGGGTTCCAGGCACTCTCGGCAGCCAACGTGCATAAATCAACTTCATAGTCTGCCACTCTGCGGGAGTCTTGACAAAGCAGGACTAGCTTCCGAGCAGCCTCTCTCCTGGGCAACGGAGCAACGGAGAAACAATCAACTTTTTCACCTCCGCCACAAACTCCTCCAGACTGCAGCATACGGCAGATTGTTGTTCCCACAGCGTAGTAGCCCAGGCGAGAGCCCTCCCAGACATTAGTGTTATATGGTGCTCTATCTTCGAGGGAAAGAACGAGGACTGTAGCTCAAAGATGAGGGAGGACTGGGAGAGAAACACACGACAGGTTCTTGAATCTCCAGCGAAGCATTACGGAGGAGGTAAGTGGGGTTCTCAGGAACCCGGGGTGGGCTGGAGATACGCGCTGCTGACAGCAAGGTTACTGAGGGCCTGGGAGGTTACTGTAGTGGCTGGCTGCCTAACAGACAATCCGCGGAATTGCTCCAGCAATGTATTGAAGGCTCGGTCATGTAGGAGGAAACAGCATTGCAGTGCTGTTCCGAGTCTACTGGGTCAGTAATGGCCGGTTCGTACTAAGGCTAAGACCGGGATGGAGACACAGGAGGTGGATAGCACGAGTCTCAGAGATAATTATAGGACAAGGGGCAGGCAAAAGGTCATAATCCAAATCAGAGTCCGGCAGGTACAAGACAGCAGGCAATTTGTAGGTCAAGGTAGGCAAAGATTCTTCATCCAAATCAGAGTGAGGCAGGTACAGGATGGAAGGATCAGGGTCAGGACAGGCAGAAGGGTCAGAACTGGGAAGACTAAGAAAAACAAAAACTAGAGCATGGGAAACACGGGAACACGCTGGTAGGACGAACTGGCAACAGACAAACAGAAAACGCATGTATAAATGCATAGGGGATGATGGGGAAAATGGGAGACACCTGGAGGGAGGTGGAGGCAAGCATAAGACAGTTGAAACAGATTAGTGTGACAACATCCAACCTCTTTATAGGCACTGCTCAAAAGTAGTGCCATTTAGGGTGTAGCCTCTGTTTCTGCCCACCAGCCTAACAGTGTAGCAGAGAGGATGAAAGCCAGACGTCATGCAGAGCGACAACGATCTCTTCATTCTCCCTGTTACTTAAATCAAGCCGCTTACCCAGATTTAGAGGTGTGGGAATTTGATGTGTGACTCATAAGGAGTGTGTGTTCGTTTGTGTGTGTTCGTTTGAGGTACAGGTCTTTAACAGCCCCCGTCTCTTTCTTTTTCTCCTCTCCTTTTATCTCCTCCCTTCTCATCCTCTACTCCGGCCCTGTGGAGAGAGGGAGAGAAGAGGATGAAAGGGGACAGCATCTGCTGGGACCACCTCCATGATTCCAGCCTTCTAGTGTAGTCTCCCTCTCTACCATCCCTAATAAGCACCACACACACACACACACACACACACACACACACACACACACACACACACACACACACACACACACACACACACACACCCCTGAGGAGTGCTACTCAGCATGGCTGGCAACACTTTCTCCTTTCCTTCTGCTCTCAGATCTATAGACCAGGATGAAACCCTATTCCCTATATATTGCACTACTTTAACCAGGGCCCTATATAGTGCACTATAAAGGGAAAAGGGTTCCATTTGGGATGCATCTCTATAGACCCACAGCCACAGAGACCTGTGGAGAGCCTTGTCTCATTTGCTCACTCTAATTGTGTTTTGTGTAGATCGCATCTTATATGCCACCATGCAGGGAAATACTTAATTTGTCTGAAGACTACTTTGATGAAGTGGAGATCTTTGTGTTTAGTTAATCAGTGTATCCAGTGTTTCCCATGCTTATCTCTGCATAAGGGTATGCATACACACGTACACACAAATGCATGCATGCAAGCACACACACACACACACACACAGACACACAGACACACAGACACACACACGCATATGCACAGACACGTACGCACACATACACACTCAGAGATTCAGAAAGTGTGTTTCACAACATTAAGCGGACAGAGTGAAGATCATGTTAGTCTATGTGTTTTCAGAGAAGCCAGATTAAGAAATGCTGACACATACAATCACACTCTGCAGAAGCGTTTATGTCTGTCTGCCCCTGTACTGACAGAACCATCCTTAGTGAGAAATGTTGAGTTGAAAAATGTAATTGAGAGCAAATGCCTCAGTGTTCGACAAGAGAAAAGCATTGAGGCACAGCTGATTTACTGTAGTATCTTTTCATTTCTTATCTGAGACCTAAAAACATGCGATGGCTCTCATGTGGTCTCCTGTATACACAGACATCTACCCCCCTGTGTTAATGTTAGTTGACCATCCAAAGCCTGACCTTTTGTATGAGACTATGCCCCAGTTGTTTTCTAAGAATTGTTTCATGTTGAAATGTGACCTTATGTTTGGTAGCCTGCAGGTAGATCGTACGTATAGTGGTTATGACATGCACCTGTCTTTGGGTGGATGAGAGAGATCAGAGTAAAAACCAAGAAGAAAGAAACCAAGATAATACACACACAATCACTGTTCAAGCAACACTGAACTATGCATGAGAGCACCAGCTCTTCCGGATGACCGTGTGATCTCACCTTCCATAGCCTATGTGAGTAAGAACTTTACACAGGCTACAACCACATAACATCACTAAGGAATTAACATGGTGCAGACAAACCAACACAGTTGTGAAGAGAGAGTGACAACAGCTATTCCCCCTCAGGAGGCTGAAAATATTTAGGATAGGCCCTCATGTCCTCAAACAATTCTACAGCGGCACAATTCAGAGCAACTTGACTGGCTGCATCACCGCTTGGTACGGCAACTGCAAGGCACCCAACCGCAAGGCGCTACAGAGGGTGGTGAGTAAGGGCCAGTACATCACTGGGGCCGAACTCGCTGCCATCCAGGACCTCTATGCTAGGTGATTTCAGAGGAAAGACCAAAACATTTACCAAGACTCCAGCCAGTGCACCAAGTCTGGAACCAACAGGACCCTGAACAGCTTCTACCTGCAAACCATTAGACTGCTAAATAAGACTGCTAAATAGCTAATCAAATGGCTACCCAGACTATCTACATTTACCCTTTTTTGCACTTACATATGTGCATAACTACCTCAATTACCTCATATCGCTGCACGTTGACTCGGTACTGGTACTCCCTGTATACAGGCATGTTATTTTTACTTGTTTTTGTTATTCACTGTTTATTTATTTCTCGGGTCACTATTTCTATGTTTTTTTACTATCTTTATCTTCAATTTGCATTGTTGGAAAAGGACCCAGGAGTAATAATTTCACTGTTAGTCTTCACCTATTGTTTAGGAAGAATGTCACAAATAAAATTGGATTTGATTTGATTTCTAGTTTTTGTGTATTCTTACACACATATGTATGGTATGTGGTAACTTATTTCCCATTTCAGTCCGTCTATCCTCTCTCATTCAGGTCTTCCACTGTGTTACGAGTGTCATGGAGTTTTGTTGTGGTGATGGTGATGTACGTACCTTGCGGGGGTAGCTCATCATTGAGACTGACAAGAGAGTGCCGCGCTGTCACAAACCATCACTGTCAAAGACAACACAACACATCCAGACGCAGACTGCGTGACACTCACTATGAGCACCGTGACTTCACTGTGACTTCTCAAAGTCACCAAGCAGGACTTGTATAGTACTGTATGGAGACAGAATCAACTGCTTTATTCACATAAGACTGATACTGATACTCCTATTCTGACATTCAGGTTGCACTTTACATTATAGCACAGAATAAAGTGGTAATAACATGGCATAATATGGAGATGTAAACTGTAATTAAACTTACATGAATGGGATGTCAAATCCGTAAAGACAGTCAGATACATGTTATCAGAGAGATCCTAGAAACAACCCAAATAGTGTACTGAGTATGAACTGAAGGGCACAGAAGAGGAATTAACACTTCAGATACCAATACATTGTTCCCTAAATGTGTTGAACCAAACACCATTTGGTGATGTCACCTAAGAAACCATTTCCAGCAGCCCGTGGCGCTAAAGCTGAGAAAACAAAGACATTCCATCTTCCTGAAGAAACGCACCCCAATCTGTAGGTTCGATGAAAGGCAAGCAACCGGCTACAGGGTGTTTGAACTTGCTCCCTCCCCTATTTGAAATGAGCTCCAAGACACTAGGAATTGGAGGGTGGGAGCAGACGCACTAACACACATCTTGGAGCAATGCACTGGGGAATGGGAATGCCATGTGAAGTCATCGCCCAGCCCATGGACCCTTTAAGGAAGAGTTGAAGTGCCACATTTAAACTAGAGCTAAAACACCTGTTGATACACACAACTCTTCAGAGACATGACATGCATAAAGCTTCGCAAGGCAAGGTGATATGAGTATATGTGGGATAACAGTGAGTGAGGTAACCCTGTATCTCTTTATTCATTTAGAAGGGTCTGTTTTATGGTAGGTTCAGTAAACACCCCCACAGTATCAACCACAAAGAGATACAGTAGATCTCTATACAGGATCTCACCGGAGACCAAAATCAATATGTTCACCCCAATGTAGTCATGGAACTCTGAGAGGTGGGGACATACAGAGCTGTGGTCCATACGGCTCATTATCTACATCAGGGATGTGTAAACTTTAATGGGGGTGAGGGCCACAACATATTTGAGCGGCAGCAGTGGCTCGTAGGTCAGCAGAACCACATCCATACTAACATATGCAGTCAGAGCCGGCCCTTTTATTCTACCCATTTTCCATGAGGTGGAAATAAATGAGTTATAAAATTGCAAAATCTTAATGAATATTTGGTCTATTTGCCATAGGGTGGTGAGAATCATTTGCAGTTTTTAATATGATATCTGAGTGAGAGTCACTAACAGAATCAATGTGGACCCTCCGATTGGTAATTCGACCATGATTACTACAAGTTTAGGTTTCTGGCTAGACTAACTTATGAATCAAACATGTTTTAGCTGACATGGGCTAATTAAGTGACTGATGGTGACTGACATAACAAGAGAAAAGCTGCTGATGTACAACCAAATGTAGAAATTTCACCTGGTGTATTCTACTATTCTAACTCTTAACATTAAGTTAAACCCCGACTGAGTTTTTGGAAATTGATGCGCAGGTCTACTGGCTGTCATTTGCCCATCTCTGATTAACATTGATGAAAGACAACGACAGGGATAGCATGTCAAAATGTTGAACCTATTTCACAGGAACTATATTTATAAGGGTGATATGTACGGTAAAAAAAATGTTGGCCAATATTTTGAGTCACTTTGTATGTTTAAATTGGTCTCCTTCTGGTTGTACAATATGATTTGTATATGCGCACCAACACACACACATGGACACACAAGCAGCTCTATACGTATGAAGAGGTAATCATGCTAACATGTGTTCAGTCGACCCACCCTTACAACCTTATCAGTCTCTCTCTCTCCCTCTCGCTCTCTCTCTCCCCCCTTTCTCTACTCTTTCTCTTTCTCTTGCACTCTCTCTCGCTCTCTCTCTCCCCCCTTTCTCTACTCTTTCTCTTTCTCTTGCACTCTCTCTCGCTCTCTCTCTCCCCCCTTTCTCTCCTCTTTCTCTTCATCCTCTCTCTCTCTCTCTCCCTCTGAACAGTTGGAGTTTTAATTATGCATGAAAATATACAGGGACCCTTTCCGATCCACTTGACTGCTCTCCTCCTCCTGCTATGTACCCCGCCACGGCTGCTCTAACTTTCTCGTCTGTTATCTCTTTCTCCTTCACTCCCTCTCCTTCTCCCTTTCTCTTTGTGTTCTCCTTCACTACTCTCTCTCTCTCTCTCTCTCTCTCCTCCTTCACTCCCCCTCTCTCCTCGTTCCCATTCTCACTCCTCACCTCTTTTAAGGATTGAAGGACTCAATTTCAAAGCTGGGCACGTCTCAGAGACTGAAGTGAGGGTTTTGTTCCGCTGCCCGGCACACTTCCACTCACAAACGCCTAGGCAAGCGTTGGGAGGGAGGAAGAAATCCCACTTAATCTACTGAATCTGCCCTATTCTGTTCTCTTCTGTTCTGTTCTCTCTTCCAGGACTATGACTTAGCTAGTAGTCCATGGATATTAAGGATATTCAGTTACTTCTACCTAAGCCTCCTTTATCAGCATTCTGTATGATATATGCGTTTCTCTTTCGCCCCCCTTCTCACTCTTTCTCTCGCTCTCTCCTTCAGTACCACCCATATAACATATATTAGCAGTTTAACTGTGTCAGTATCTGACTCCTTTTATTTAATCAATAACACCATAATATTATGATTTGCATACTGATTACCTTTGTGTTAGTATGCCAGACCGTCCTATAACACTGATAATCACACTAACTCTTAGCCCTACATGGGGGGATGTTCTGTTCCCTCTCCTGTCCATATGTGATGGTCTGCACTACCTGTTGGTTTCCAAAAATTCTAGCACCCTCAGGTTCCCTTCACCTCCTGATAAATCTGCATTACAATACAAGGTGTTCATAACATTACAATGCAGGGCACACCACATACTATAGTGCCAATCCACAGTTATTTTATGACACAGCCCACAGATATAGTATGACACAGCCCACAGATATAGTATGACACAGCCATCAGATATAATATGACACAGCCCACAGCTAAAATACAACAACTCAAATCAAATTAAATCAAATGTATTTATATAGCCCTTCATACATCAGCTGAAATCTCTAAGTGCTCTACAGAAACCCAGCCTAAAACCCCAAACAGCAAGCAATGCAGGTGTACCAGCACGGTGGCTAGGAAAAACTCCCTAGAATGGCCAAAACCTAGGAAGAAACCTAGAGAGGAACCAGGCTATGTTGGGTGGCCAGTCCTCTTCTGGCTGTGCCGGGTGTAGATTATAACAGAACATGGCCAAGATGTTCAAATGTTCATAAATGACCAGCATGGTCAAATAATAATAATCACAGACAGAACTGTTGAAACTGGAGCAGCAGCACGGCCAGCTGGACTGGGGACAGCAAGGAGTCAGGTAGTCCTGATGCATGGTCCTAGGGCTCAGGTCCTCAGAGAGAGAGAAAGAAAGAGAGAATTAGAGAGAGCATACTTAAATTCACACAGGACACCGGATAGGACAGTAGAAGTACTCCAGATATAACAAACTGACCCTAGCCCCCAGACACAAACTACTGCAGCATAAATACTGGAGGCTGAGACAGGAGGGGTCAGGAGACACTGTGGCCCCATCCGATGATACCCCCGGACAGGGCCAAACAGGAAGGACATAACCCCACCCACTTTGCCAAAGCACAGCCCCCACACCACTAGAGGGATATCTTCAACCACCAACTTCCCATCCTGAGACAAGGCTGAGTATAGCCCACAAAGATCTCCGCCAGCCAATGTAGGTGGCCATGGTCCTCTGTGCATCAGTTGGTAGACTATGGCTCTTGCGATGCCAGGATAGTGTGTTGGATTCCTGGGACCACCCATATGTTAAAAAAAATACATACCTTAAAGCGTCTGCTAAGTGGCATATACAGTTGACGTAGGAAGTTTACATACACCTTAGTCAAATACATTTAAACTCAGTTTTTCACAATTCCTGACATTTAATCCTAGTAAAAATTCCTTGTTTTTGGTCAGTTAGGATCAACACTTTATTTTAAAATATGTAAAATATCAGAATAATAATAGAGAGAATGATTTATTTCAGCTTTTATTTCTTTCATCACATTCCCAATGGGTCGGACGTTTACATATACTCAATTAGTATTTGGTAGCATTGCTTTTAAATTGTTTAACTTGGGTCAAATGTTTCGGGTAGCCTTCCACAAGCTTCCCACAATAACTTGGGTGAATTTTGGCCCATTCTTCCTGACAGAGCTGGTGTAACTGAGTCAGGTTTTTAGGCCTCCTTTCTTGCACAAACAGTTCTATTTTTGTTTCACCAGACCAGAGGGTATTTCTCCAAAAAGTACAATCTTTGTCCTCACGTGCAGTTGCGAACCGTAGTCTGGCTTTTTTATGGTGATTTTGGAGCAGTGGCTTCTTCCTTGCTGAGCAGCCTTTCAGATTGTGTCGATATAGGACTTGTTTTACTGTGGTACAGATACGTTTGTACCTGTTTCCTCCAGCATCTTCACAAGGTCCTTTGCTGTTCTTCTGGGATTGATTTGTACTTTTCAAACCAAAGTACGTTCATCTCTAGGAGACAGAAAGCGTCACCTTCCTGAGCGGTATGATGGCTGTGCGGTCGCATTATGTTTATATTTGCATACTATTGTTTGTACAGATGAACGTGATACCTTCAGGCATTTGGAAATTGCTCCCAAGGATGAACCAGACTTATGGAGGTCAACCATTTTTTGTCTGAAGACTTGGCTGATTTCTTTTGATTTTCCCATGATGTCCAGCAAAGAGGCACTGAGTTTGAAGATAGGCCTTGAAATACATCCACAGGTACACCTCCAATTTACTCAAATGATGTTAATTAGCCTATCGAAAGCTTCTAAAGCCATGACATAATTTTCTGGAATTTTCCAAGCTGTTTAAAGGTACAGTCAATTTAGTGTATGTTAACTTCTGACCCACTGGAATTGTGATACAGTGAATTATTAGTGAAAAAATCTGTCTGTAAACAATTGTTGGAAAAGTTACTTGTGTCATGCACAAAGTGTATTTCCTAACCGACTTGCCAAACTATAGTTTGTTAACAAGACATTTGTGGAGTGTTTGAAAACAAGTTTTAATGAATCCAACCTAAGTGTATGTAAACTTCTGACTTCAACTGTATCATATAATGCTCCAAAACATGACAAAACAATATAATTCATAATGTGATTCTATTTCAATGTACAATTAAGTGCTTGTAACACTAAAACTAGTGGCAACTGAGCTGCCACCACCTTAATTAAAGGAACCAAAACCTTAACTTTGCTGGAGTAGTGAAACACATGGTTGTGAGGGTTTTGGGACAGATTTAAGGGGTTCTGAAACATTCATCCTGAGTTGTTCTGAAACATTCATCCTGAGTTGTTCTGAAACATTCATCCTGAGGTGTTCTGAAACATTCATCCTGAGGGCTTCTGAAACATTCATCCTGAGGTGATCTGAGGTGTTCTGAAACATGTCAGGAAGTGTGGTGGAAACTGGAGGGTTGCAGGTATCTAATCCTAGATGCCATTGCCTCCATTTGAGCCCTTGATCAAGACACTTAACCTCCCACAACAACTGCTCCATGGCCACCCAACGTGGCAGCCTCCCTGCTCCAACCTGTGTGGTCTTCTGGAGGGGCCGTCGGATAAAGGGAAGTCATGTTTTGGTTGGAACTTGTACAATTGATGAATAAAGTGATTTTTGACAACGAAACCTCTTGGCATGCTGTGTTATTGTTGTAATATTGGTTAACCCAGAACTAAAAGCTTGTGTAATCTGGTCAGCTGAGTGATTTATTTTCGGGGTCAATATGTGTTATAAATTGGGAATTCCGGTTTGCGAAGTCTCCACACTCGCATTAGGAAACTTTCAGCCAAAGGTTGCTAGGTAACTAGTACAGGAAGTTCTATTTGCTCCTGGTTGTTGCGTGGTCTGGCAGTGAGTACAGACTGTGAGAACCCACACACACACACACAGACACACAGACACACAGACACACACACACACACACACACACACACACACACACACACACACACACACACACACACACACACACATTGAATGACAGACAAGCAGAGTTGGAGGGAGGGAGTCTGAGGGAGCCACTGTGCCCAAAGCAGGGTCACTGTTTTCCGACCCGAGCTGGTCCCCAAATAGTCTCAGCTTGAGCCCCAGAGTCATTAGAAGACGAGGAGGGTGACCTCCAAGACCACAGTGTGGTGCTGTGTGTCTGTGTCTGATTGGTTGAGCACAGGATCCAGGCTTATGGAGTTGACTGTCAATGGCTACACACACAGACACACAGCAGGATGTTATACCAGTGTATTAGCTAGCTGAACCTACACACCCACAACTCCAGTCCTTAAGCAGATGGTCTGTCTCTGCTCCTGCAGCTCTCTTCCTGGAATATAATGAATACAAGAATGTGTAGAAAAAGTTTTTGCCCAAAATAGAACCTTATTCTCTTTATTGTGCCTTATGGGACCTTGGCCAAATGTAGTGTACTAAATAGAGAATTGAGTGCCATTGGAATGCCACCTGATGTTCCTGACTAGTGACCTGATGTTCCTGACTAGATGACCTGATGTTCCTGACTAGATGACCTGATGTTCCTGACTAGATGACCTGATGTTCCTGACTAGTGACCTGATGTTCCTGATTAGTGACCTGATGTTCCTGACTAGAAGACCTGATGTTCCTGACTAGATGACCTGATGTTCCTGACTAGATGACCTGATGTTCCTGACTAGATGACCTGATGTTCCTGAATAGATGACCTGATGTTCCTGACTAGTGACCTGATGTTCCTGACTAGATGGATTAGTTTGTTAGCTACTAAACAGATGACTAACGAGGACTCTGAATGTGTTCCAAATGACATCCTATCCCCTATATAGTGCACTACGTTTGACCAGGGCCCCATGGGTGTATTTTGGGACACAGACGATGTGTCTCTCTGAGCACTGGGTGGAAAGACTTAAATAGCTGCCATCCATGCCCATTATGTGACTGTTGTTGATCTAGACAGCACCATGACTGCTCCTGCAACTTCTGGGCCTGGCTTGGACTGACGACTATAGGGCCAGACAGCTGTCAGTAATGGGGGTCTGAACCTGAGCAGTGGTGGCAGCAGCAACAGTGGTGGTTGCAGACTCCTTAGGACGCAGTTTAGTGTGCTTGCGTGTGTGCATGCCTATGTGCTTTTGCGAGTGTGTATGTGTGTGTGTGTGGCTGTGTGCGTGGCGGAGGCCTGTTGCTGTGATTATTGTCACTGTTGGCATTAGCGCTGTGAGAGACCTGCCCTGTCCTTTCCCCGCTGTCTCTGTCTACCTCCAAAATGGCACAATATTCCCAAATTGTTCACTATAGTGCACCATATTTACTAGGGCCTATTGGGCACTGGTCTAAAATAGTGCACTTTATAGCGAATAAGGTGCCATTTGGGACTCATCCTCACTTTGTCTGTCACCTCTAATGACAGCTACCATGACAGGAAGGGGGATGAGAGGAGGGCGGTCGTGTCACTTTGATTCATACCAGCTCTGGCTGGGTGGGTTCGTAAAGTCTCCGCGGTCATTATCCTTTCTAAATGACATTTAAGTGTGAAGCAATGATGATGCTGATGTCTTCCTGCTTCACCCTGGTACCTAGTGGAGTGGACACAAGCTTGGAGCAGAAAGTTTTAGCAAAGTCTTCCTTGACCCCCGTGGGGTTTCCCCCTCACATGGGTTCATCGTGACTGAGTGGATAGGTGGAAATTACCTTATGATGAATCAGTTTTCAAAGCTGCTCTGTCTACTTTAGCCTGATCTCAGATCTGTAGTCGTTGTCATTCATGAAATCCCTAGGAGTTGGGAAAACATCACAAACAGATCAGGACAAAACATATCTGGGACCAAGCTATCTATGTCTGATCGTCTCCGTGGCTCTTGTTTCGTGTTGCTGTGTCTGATGTTCTCCCTGTCACCTCTCTCCTCTTCCAGTCTATCCGTGAGGTGACAGGCTATGTGCTGGTGGCTCTGAACCAGTTTGACTACCTGCCGCTGGAGAACCTGAGGATCATCAGAGGAACTAAGATGTATGAAGACCGCTACGCTCTGGCAATCTTCCTCAACTACCGCAGAGATGGGAACTTTGGCCTGCGCCAACTGGGACTGAAGAACCTCACAGGTATGTGTCTAAGATAGCTATCCTGTCTCTGTGTCTCCTCTGTCTGAAGCAAGGAAAGCTCTGAAATCTTTCATTTCCTCTTTTTAGAGACATACCGTCCTGCTACTAACTTCAGTGAAATCCTGTCATTGTGTGACTGAGTGTTAAGTCACTCTGCTAGAAAATTACTGCAATGAAAGCTGTAAACCAAGATCTGTGAAGAGGGAACCGAATGTTAGGGTCAATTTAATGAGAATTAAATGCAGTGATCTGATCTTTTAAGAGCTTGTGTCTGTCTAGATGTTAGGTGGTTGGGGATGTACTGTACTGACAGATTTGAATTACATCTCTTGACACTCATAGCGAGAGGAAGACACAGTTGACCAAACTCTGCATCAGAAAGTTTTGTCCAGACTTTCATTTGGCTGAAATGCAATAACACCTTGAGTTAATCTTTCTCAATGGGAATTGACACCTGACCTGGCCTTGGGAAGATGTATGTGTTATATTTTGTATGCTTTGTTTTAGCACCAATATCCACAGAGAGCTTCGCCTGATCCCAGATCTGTTTGGTCGACCATATGAGTTGGCAAGACAGCACAAACAGATCTGGAACCAGGCTTGCCAATTCCCCAGCAGAACCTGATAATGTTAACCAGATGTGGCCCTCTGGTAGGGGTGTTGGTGATGCATGTACAGTACATGCTGGGAAATACAAAGTGTCAAAGCAAATATTACATTTATCATTAGCAAGTAGCCTTTTACTTCAACATGGTCTGAAACTAGCCTCTTCTTGCCCTGTAAGCTTCCTCAATATACGTACACACTATTGTAACATTGTAACAATTACTCTGCAGTACTCTGCAGTCATACATACCCCATCCATTTCCCTGTTTGTTTTTGCGTGAAGTCATAATGTGTTTTCTGTACCCACATACCTGCATTTTTATTGAGTGCATTGTAGTTAGGTTGCAATTACATATATCCACGTCACAACATATTTTCTCCTGTGTTAATGACAGCTAGCTCCAAAATGGCCTAGTTACCATGAACGAAGACTGGGGCTTCGTCACAAATTGCACCCCATTCCCTATGGGCCCTGGTCAAAAGTAGTGCACTAAGTAGGAAAAAGGTTGCCATTTGGGAGGCAAGGTAGATAAACAGAGAACAAGAACAGTAATTGCCTGATCCCTCTCAGAGATACCTAGGTAAGACAGGTTACTTAGGATCAGGAAATAGTTATCTTCCCTCGGAATCACTAAAGTAGATTATTATTACCGTTTAGCATATCCCCTCATTCTCATAGCCGCTAAAAGCACTTGTGAAAATGTAGTTATTTTCTACCTCTCCTCTCTCTCTCTCCTTCTCTCTCTCCTCTTTCTCTCTCTCTCTCTCTCTCTCTCTCTCTCTCTCTCTCTCTCTCTCTCTCTCTCTCTCTCTGTCCATCTAGTTTTTTCTCTCTCTCACTCCATCTCTAGTTTCTCTCTCGGTCTCTTTCTCTTTCTCTCTCTCTCTTTCTCTCTCCCTCTCCATCTATTTTTTTCTCTTTCTCTCTCTCGCTCCATCTCTAGTTTTTTTTTCTCTCTCTCTCCATCTGTAGTTTATCTCTCTCTCTCTCTCGCTCTCTCTCTCTCGCTCTCTCTCTCTCTCACTCTCTCTCTCAATCTCAGTCTCTCTATACAGACAGGGTTTTGATGCATTCTCCTAAGATGCTATCATCCTTCCCCTAGCATTTACACAAGCATACTTGACCTTGAAGAATAAGCAGCCAGGAAAAAGGCCCTAAACCTTTCTGAAGTGCAACCATTGTGCTAATTAAACTCAGCAGTTTATGATTACGATGCTATTAAAAGGTGTTCTTGTTTGCTTAATTTGGTAAACGTGTGGCACTAGCATTGTTAAGGTCATATGTACATTTCCCACAGGGATCACAAACACTTACGGCTCTATTCAATCTGCACTACGGATTGCGCGATACACATTATTATGATACGAATTAACATATGCAGCGTTACCATGAATGCAGTCTCTGCTAATGCGGTAACATTGCCTTTTAATTTCAATCTAGCTGTAGCATTTGAACTTCCATGATACGGATTGAATACAGCCATTGCTAAGAATGTATGCAGTCAAGTAAAAGACTCAGACTAACTGACATAACTTATGTTGTCTTACTACCTCCCAGATGGAGCTGTCCCGATATGTAATCTGCTTGAGGGGAGTTATGCTCTGCACTAATAACATATTCTATGTTGTGGCTATGGAGCTAGTTCTGAGCTATGGTTGTAACCGGAGAAATTAATAACATTTACATTTTATTTATTTAACAGACACTCTTATCCAGAGTGACTTACAGGACCAACTAGGGTTAAGTGCCTTGCTCAAGGGCACAGACAGATTTTTCACCTAGTTGGCTCGGGGTTTCGAAAACAGCGACCTTTCAGTTACTGGCCCAACGGTCTTTAACCGCTAGCCTACCTGCCGCCAAACATCAGGTCTGCATCTAAATTAGCACCATATTCCATATAAAGTTCACTACCCAATCAAAAGAAGTACAATATATAGGGAATAGGGTGTCATTTGGGACACATCCCAGTTTTGTCAGGAGCCCATTAGGTGTTCTGATACAATATTGTGTGACAGGGTCAGTAATTGACAGTTAACCTATAGACCCACCTAACTCACTGTCCTGAGAGGCAGAGGATAGAGGTCAGTGTTGGGTCTGGTGTCTGTCTGGTCAGAGAGAGAGAGAGGGGGGGGGGAGGGAGAGAGAGAGAGAGAGAGAGAGAGGGGGGGAGAGGGAGAGAGAGAGAGAGAGAGAGAGAGAGAGAAGGCAATGGTCGCTGGTGTGTCTTCACTGAGAGAGATGGAGAGAGAAGGAGAAAGATAGATAGTGAGAAGGAGAGAGAGAGTGAGAGAAGGAGAGAAATAGATGGGGAAAGATGGGGAGAGAGAGAGATTTGAGAGACAGAGAAAGTAAAATGAATATAGAGATCAAGAGATGGAGGAGGAATTGAAAAGACAACGTCCAGAGACCACACCATAGGAGCACAGTGTACTGTATGTTTTCTGTTATGTAACACAGTGTAGGACTAACATTCATTCACCTGATTTTTATACAGCATGAATAGAGCAGTGGGTTTCTGTCTCTCTCCGGGCTCAATCTGACACAGTGAAGATATTAAACCACTACTCTTTGTTCTATTTGGTCTACAAACACACGCACGCAGGCACACATCCACTATACAATTCTGCGTTGTCATCTAGCATAATCGGTAGAACATTCATGTACTGTATACAGTGCCTTGCGAAAGTATTCGGCCCCCTTGAACTTTGCGACCTTTTGACACATTTCAGGCTTCAAACATAAAGATATAAAACTGTATTTTTTTGTGAAGAATCAACAACAAGTGGGACACAATCATGAAGTGGAACGACATTTATTGGATATTTAAAACTTTTTTAACAAATCAAAAACTGAAAAATTGGG
Organism: Oncorhynchus clarkii lewisi; assembly: GCF_045791955.1. NCBI lineage: Eukaryota > Metazoa > Chordata > Actinopteri > Salmoniformes > Salmonidae > Oncorhynchus > Oncorhynchus clarkii. Next base: position 33,942,186 of record NC_092168.1, on the reverse strand, counting down.
CGTGCAAAATTATTCAGCCCCCTTAAGTTAATACTTTGTAGCGTCACCTTTTGCTGCGATTACAGCTGTAAGTCGCTTGGGGTATGTCTCTATCAGTTTTGCACATCGAGAGACTGAAATTTTTTCCCATTCCTCCTTGCAAAACAGCTCGAGCTCAGTGAGGTTGGATGGAGAGCATTTGTGAACAGCAGTTTTCAGTTCTTTCCACAGATTCTCGATTGGATTCAGGTCTGGACTTTGACTTGGCCTTTCTTACACCTGGATATGTTTATTTTTGAACCATTCCATTGTAGATTTTGCTTTATGTTTTGGATCATTGTCTTGTTGGAAGACAAATCTCCGTCCCAGTCTCAGGTCTTTTGCAGACTCCATCAGGTTTTCTTCCAGAATGGTCCTGTATTTGGCTCCATCCATCTTCCCATCAATTTTAACCATCTTCCCTGTCCCTGCTGAAGAAAAGCAGGCCCAAACCATGATGCTGCCACCACCATGTTTGACAGTGGGGATGGTGTGTTCAGGGTGATGCGCTGTGTTGCTTTTACGCCAAACATAACGTTTTGCATTGTTGCCAAAAAGTTATATTTTGCTTTCATCTGACCAGAGCACCTTCTTCCACATGTTTGGTGTGTCTCCCAGGTGGCTTGTGGCAAACTTTAAACAACACTTTTTATGGATATCTTTAAGAAATGGCTTTCTTCTTGCCACTCTTCCATAAAGGCCAGATTTGTGCAATATACGACTGATTGTTGTCCTATGGACAGAGTCTCCCACCTCAGCTGTAGATCTCTGCAGTTCATCCAGAGTGATCATGGGCCTCTTGGCTGCATCTCTGATCAGTCTTCTCCTTGTATGAGCTGAAAGTTTAGAGGGACGGCCAGGTCTTGGTAGATTTGCAGTGGTCTGATACTCCTTCCATTTCAATATTATCGCTTGCACAGTGCTCCTTGGGATGTTTAAAGCTTGGGAAATCTTTTTGTATCCAAATCCGGCTTTAAACTTCTTCACAACAGTATCTCGGACCTGCCTGGTGTGTTCCTTGTTCTTCATGATGCTCTCTGCGCTTTTAACGGACCTCTGAGACTATCACAGTGCAGGTGCATTTATACGGAGACTTGATTACACACAGGTGGATTGTATTTATCATCATTAGTCATTTAGGTCAACATTGGATCATTCAGAGATCCTCACTGAACTTCTGGAGAGAGTTTGCTGCACTGAAAGTAAAGGGGCTGAATAATTTTGCACGCCCAATTTTTAAGTTTTTGATTTGTTAAAAAAGTTTGAAATATCCAATAAATGTCGTTCAACTTCATGATATTCTTTATTCATATATCTTTATGTTTGAAGCCTGAAATGTGGCAAAAGGTCGCAAAGTTCAAGGGGGCCGAATACTTTCGCAAGGCACTGTATATCACCATGTATTTTGTTGGGTAGTACTATGCTTATCTTTGAGAAGGGTTGAAAATGATATTCATAAAAGGCGTGGACATGTTCACATGTTCATTCGCAAGACATGTTTCCGTTGGGGCAGTTAAGCAATATCAACAATATACATTTAAAAAAGTTTTCTGCCATGCCAGAAGAGTCCTATTGAAGAGTCCTATTCGAAGCGTCCTATTGAAGAGTCCTATCGAAGAGTGCTATTGAAGAGTCCAATTGAAGAGTCCTATCGCAGAGTCCTATCGAAGAGTCCTATTCGAAGAGTCCTATTGAAGAGTCCTATCGCAGAGTCCTATCGCAGAGTCCTATCGCAGAGTCCTATCGAAGAGTCCTATTCGAAGAGTCCTATTCGAAGAGTCCTATTCGAAGAGTCCTATTCGAAGAGTCCTATCGCAGAGTCCTATCGAAGAGTCCTATTCGAAGAGTCCTATCGAAGAGTCCTATTCGAAGAGTCCTATCGCAGAGTCCTATCGAAGAGTCCTATTCGAAGAGTCCTATTCGAAGAGTTTTATCGCAGAGTCCTATCGAAGAGTCCTATCGAAGAGTCCTATCGCAGAGTCCTATCGAAGAGTCCTATTCGAAGAGTCCTATTCGAAGAGTCCTATCGCAGAGTCCTATCGAAGAGTCCTATTCGAAAAGTCCTATCGAAGCGTCCTATCGCAGAGTCCTATTGAAGAGTCCTATTCGCAGAGTCCTATTGAAGAGTCCTATCGCAGAGTCCTATTGAAGAGTCCTATCGAAGAGTCCTATCGCAGAGTCCTATTGAAGAGTCCTATTCGCAGAGTCCTATTGAAGAGTCCTATCGCAGAGTCCTATTGAAGAGTCCTATCGCAGAGTCCTATTGAAGAGTCCTATTGAAGAGTCCTATTCGCAGAGTCCTATTGAAGAGTCCTATTCGCAGAGTCCTATCGAAGAGTCCTATCGAAGAGTCCTATCGCAGAGTCCTATCGCAGAGTCCTATCGCAGAGTCCTATCGCAGAGTCCTATTCAAAAAGTCCTATCGAAGAGTCCTATCGCAGAGTCCTATTGAAGAGTCCTATCGAATAGTCCTATCGCAGAGTCCTATTGAAGAGTCCTATCGCAGAGTCCTATCGCAGAGTCCTATCGCAGAGTCCTATCGCAGAGTCCTATTGAAGAGTCCTATCGAAGAGTCCTATTGAAGAGTCCTATCGCAGAGTCCTATTGAAGAGTCCTATCGAAGAGTCCTATCGCAGAGTCCTATTGAAGAGTCCTATCGCAGAGTCCTATCGCAGAGTCCTATTGAAGAGTCCTATCGCAGAGTCCTATTGAAGAGTCCTATTCGCAGAGTCCTATCGCAGAGTCCTATCTGGGATACTAGGTTGAGCTCGGATACCACTGAGTGTCCAGAGGCAGACTCAGTGAAAAGAGGCAGATCGGTGTTTGAAATGCCATTGTCCCATCCATATCCCTGGGCCAGTAGTGTGGAGAGGAGGAAGAGGGACTGCACATGCTCTTTTTCTATGTGTCTCTCTTTGTATCTATTTTGACACTCTCCTCCACTACTTGTGTCATGCTCCTGCTATATCAAGCCTTGGGAGCTGGTCTCTGGGTCTCAGGCTGTGACACATGTGCGCACACACACACACACGCACACACACACACACACACACACACACACACACACACACACACACACACACACACACACACACACACACACACACACACCCCACCATCCGAAGATCCCCCCCCTCTCTCCGTCACTGTGGCCTATAATGGCTCCCCTTTCATCTCCCCGTCATATTATTCTGTCGTTCCTTTTATACCCTGCTCTCTGTAAAACGATCGATATGATCTATAAGCGACATATACGAGAATAAAGGTTATTAACTACACACAGGGCTAATCTGGAGACGGATAAAACGGACCCCTCGGTATTGGAACCGACCTGAATCCCTAGGAGGTAGAAATTGTCCTAGATAAAATCCATTTGTAGCTGGTATATTTTGATATGGCTGTATTGATTTTTCAGTGGGGTCTGTGTAGGAGACTTTGTAGAACGAAGGAACACTCATGGGTTTGCTGGGACTGTGTAGTGTGCATCTCAGTCCCTCTGTGGCCCCTTTCAATCAGGCTTCAGTTATCCTTAGTCATCCTTAGGCATATGAAACAGGAAACACACTCAAGTACACTTTAAAACACACTAAGATGAAGCAGTAAGACTTACTAGATCGTTCTGTCTTTTTCCGTATCTTGTCTGTCTCTGTCTTTGTCTCTCTCTCTCTCTCCATCCACTAGTATCTGTCTTCATATAATCCTCCCCTCTCCCCCGAACAATTTATTGTCCCATACTGAACCTGCCTGTCCCTATCTGTCTCTCCAGAAGAAGATGATTGGAGTGAATTATGTCTCCCCCAGCACAGTGACAAGATTTAAACACTGGCACTTTGTTTGACATTTCCAAAGTGCAGCTACGGTATGCTTTCCATTTCAGACCAATTAAAGCTATTTTCATGCTTAAGCAAACATTTTTCTTCTGCTTCTCTTCTTTTTTTTTCTTTTTGAGTCACCATGAACACAACAGTTACTGTAGATAGCAGCTGAGGCAAGTTGAGCTGGGCTCAGTGCATTCACATGGTAATTGCTGCCTGTTGAGTTTTCACAACAATATCCACCTCAATGAAAGAAATAACACAGATGAACATGTCAGTTTACACATTTTCTATTTTTAAAATAAGTATCCCGGCCTGTTTCCCTATAGTTTTGTTCAGTCAGTGTTGCTCATCCATTTATTTCCACTGCTTGTATGCTGCCATTACTCTCTGTCCAAAATAAAAGCATCAAATCTCTTCCCCCATCTGCCAGACATCCTTCTCTCTCTCTCTCCCTACACGGTTAGCTGACACACACACACACACACGCTGCTCGCACACGACGCCAAGACTGGATCCACTACTCACTCACAGTCCATCTGTTATTTCTCTCTTTTTCACGTTCTCATTCTCTCTCTCGTCTCTTGTCCCTCTTGTTTCTCTTTCTCTCTATATATCTCATCAATGTTAGTTAAACTGGCACATGCACTATATACAAAGCCTACATGTGTATTATTTTACTGTACTCACACACACACACACACACACACACACACAGACACACACAGAATATTGTGTTCTATCTGCTCTTCATCGCCCTGCATTTTATCAAGGGGAAAATCTTAATGATCATACATTAACTTCAACGAGCTCTGCTCAGTGTTTCGTGAAAGCATCATGGATCATGAAATGGTGAACAGGAGGGATGGAGGGATAGAGGTATAGATGGATGGATGGGACAAGGTGAAAATAACGAATGAGAGAAATCTGTGACAGTCTCTCCTTGAAGGACTAAGAAGGAGAATCAGTGTATTTGGACAGCAGATCCCTGCCTGGCCCGGTCTATCTGAGAAACACCCACAGGAGAGATGTAGGGATGGATGGAGGGAGGGTTGGACGGATAGACAGGACAAGGTGAAAATAAAGGACAAGTGGACTCAGTCTTGTCCTGAAGAGTCTTTGGACAGCCTCTCCCCAGACTGGCCTCTGTCTTTATGAGAAACCCCCACAGGAAGAGAGCTGAGATTAGTTTGTGTCCAAGGCTACATCCCAAAATGGCACCATCTTCCCTTTATAGTGCACTGCTTTTGACTAGAACACTGTGTCCCTGGCATTCTGTTCCACTCTCCACCTCTCCCCTCTCTCTACCTCTCTCCTCTCTCTACCTATCCCCTCTCTCGACCTCTCTTTCTCTTTACTCTCCACCTCTCTCCTCTCTCCTCTCTCCACCCCTCCTTTCTCCTTTCTCCAACTCTCCTCTCTCTACATCTCTCCTCTCTCCACCCCTCCTTTCTCCTTTCTCCAACTCTCCACTTCTCCTCTCTCTACATCTCTCCTCTCTCCACCTCGCCACCTCTCATCTCTCTACATCTCTACTCTCCACCTCTCTTCTCTCTCCTCCTCTCCTCTCTCCACCTCTCCTCTCTCTACACCGTTCCTCTCTCCACCTCTCCTCTCTCCACTTTTCCTCTCCCTACATCTCTCTACTCTCCACCTCTCTCCTCTCTGCACCTCCCCTCTCTCCTCCTCTCCTCTCTCCATATCTCCTCTCTCTACCTTTCCTCTCTCCACCTCTCCTCTCTCTCTACCTCTATCTATCTGTATTCACCTCTCTCCTCTCTCTCTCCACCTCTTTCCTCTCTCCACTTCTCTCTCTCCAATCTCCACCGCTCTCTCTCCAATCTCCACCTCTCTCCTCTCCTCTCGGCTGGCAGCTTCCAGACCTCAGGTCGCTTCCAATTGTGTGTCTAATTGATTACTTCCCATGCAATTACTCCTGTGTCATACTCAATATTTCATTGCTTGGAGGAGGGCAAAAGGGAGTTTTTTGTAAGACGACATTCATATTGTTACATTTGTGAGCTCTCTAACGCAGTTTAGGAACAGCGTGTTAACACCAGCCCAGGGCCGGCGTCCGAACGAATCAGTTGGACGGGCATTTGATAGCAGGTGTACAAATGGGTTTCATAATAAAGACATGTAATATAACTGTAAAAATATATTACCTTTTAATAAACACAACCAGTCATGATGTTTTCATCTGATTGTCAAACAAATCACTTAAAAAAGTAGGAGACCTTTGCAGATTAGTCCAAAATAATTCCAGCATCCGAACAGCATCCGAACAGTGCACTCTGCACCCGCCAATGTTCCTTCAATTCACAAGTGGCTGAAGCCTGCTCACCTGAGAAAGCATCTGAGCGAGCGAAACAGCACCCCTCCGTCGTACTAAACAGATGTAGGATCTTAATTTGATCACTCTTTTGTTGCTGAGAATTTGTGTAGGTTCTTGAGTTCTACAAACTTGTAGGGTATTTGAGGTTTCAAAAGGCTTCTAAAGTTTGTATTTTCCTCTTTAAAATGTCAGATTTGTTTTGCCCTAATAGAAAATGTATCAACCCCTACAAAAATGTTTCATTAAAGACATTGCATATTGACATGCAATACTCCTTATGGCCAGACAGCATCAGATACATCAGATACATGGCACATAGTGAGACAGAGGGGCACTGCTTTGCTCGCTTCGATGCTATATTTTAGATTGATTTGTATTTCTGTCTGCGTGTGTCTTGCTCAATTAAATGATCAGTATTTAAATATTTTCTTTGGATTGGCAAGGAGGTACGGTAGCGTGAGCCAGGCCCCCTAAGGCCCGCCCACAACGCTGGACCTCTCCAGTCAACACAAACATGGAGTGGTTTCACCCCTAGGTCTTAGGCAAGGAGCAAAGAGCCATTGTCTATAAGGTGACAATACTCAATGACAGTAGGTTTTTCTTTCTTGTGGTGGACATGAAATTATTAGCATGGCTGTGGTTGATATGATTAGCCATTGGGGCATGCAGTACATTGACAGTGTGTAGGTTCTTGAGTTCTTCAATTTAAAGCAATAATAAATTGGTTGTGTCCCAATCTCTCCTTTTCTTCCGAAGTGTGCACTTGTTCACTTCCCCTCATGAATTTGAAATAAAATTATTGGTGTATGGAAACTCCCTCTAGCGCATGCCTACACCAATCCAATTCTTTTGAATTTGTGGGGAGTAGGGAACAAGTGGACACTTCAGTAGGAAGGAAAGATTTGGACGCATAATTGTTTGGAAGAACATGGATTTTTCTCCAAGACAGCAGACTGAAAGAGTATGCATTGACACTGACACGCTTCTTCTCGCATATTGTAGACTAATAATCCATCTGACAATAAGGGCTATTTAGTAACAACATGTGCTGCTGGGCTCCAACAACACTTTATGCTTTAGTTTCTCCTGCTGTATTTTGCTGACTGGATCCGCTTCTCTCATTAATGATCCTATGTGGGAATTGCATAAGCAAGAAATTGGAAAGTTTTATGAAATATTAATGTCCGACAACATAAAGGCCGCATTCTAAATGGAACCCTTCTGCCTATAGGGCACTTATTTTGACCGGATCCATCTGGGCCCTAGTCAAAGGTAGTGCACTACATAGGGGATAGCCATTTGAGACACAAATAATGTTAAATCGTCAGCTTCAGAGGGAGCTGACCCGCCAGCCCTCAACAAAAAAAAGTTAAATTGAAAATAATGAAATGTGAGTTTAGTAAAAACAAATCTGTTTCCATCTTGAAGTAAATGGGATAGTTCATTCTAAGTAAATTGGACATTTAGGTAAAGTTTCTGCTTGAAACTCCCAGGTGGGGAAGTGGTCTTGTTCCTACTGCATCTAGTTGTAATATAATAAAACTGATATCTGAAACTACAGTACACTTCACAGAAACACCACCTCTCTTCAGTAGCGTTTCTCTTCAAGTTTCTCTTCACTATCTGAAAGACTCTGAAAAACTTTCTCAGCTACCCTGAACATAACAATAAGTACAAAATAAGTACAAAAGGAAGCATAATAATAAAATCCATGTAGCTTTTTCCTGTTGCCTCTTCTTAGAGAACAAACAAGACACAAAGAACAAAATAAACAATGAATGAAACGTTTCCAGGGTCTTCTTTATTTTAACATCAAACCTTTGATAGCATGTTTAGGGTAAATCTGTTGGGTAGTTACACTGAGATCAAATGGAGAGCACTAGAATTAACGCTAATACTGTATAGCGTTAGTTAGCTCGCTAGCCCCAGCCCAGCACTGCCTGGGCCCCATGGTGGAACCAGAGCCATTAATAATGGATTGGGTGTCATCATTAAGAAACTAAATGATTAAAACATATCTCCCAGCTTCAAGTGGCACTGCCCTTACTTAAAAAAGGCCTACGACATAGGCCTGTACAGTCCCTTTTGTTACAACTACGTTATATATTTAGATATAGAACTGTGCTTTTGTGACTATGTCATAGATTTGGAGGGGGTTGTGTAGCAAATCACCACAAACATGCTATGGCATTAGAAGTGAGGGCTCCATGCTCCACCTTTTGCTGCAGTGGGCTAAATCAGGGTCACACAGAGTGCTTCTTGGTAGTCTTAAACAAATCTACTTTGAAACAAAGGTATCCACCTCACACACATGGTTATGGACTTAAAAACAGAAGACACCTGTACCATGTCAAATATAGAGTTGACATGTATTCAATTTTGAGTTTGCATCCCAATATTATACTTTATATACATCACAGAAGACTGAAATATAACCAACTTGTCCCCCCCAAAAATAATAATGTTATTAATGATGAACAAACTCAATATACTTTAAAATGACTAAAACCAGATGGAAATTTTCTAGAAATGACAATGGACCTACATTCATACAGTTTCTTGACTGTCCAGTTCACTAATAATCACCCAAATTAAAGCTAAGTCAGGGAGCATAGAAAATTCCTAAAACGATGGATAGACAACTTTTTTTTGTTGCAAATTTTGACGGCGAGGAATCATAACCAATTTTCCGTGCGGCCCTCCGGACCTCTTTGGAGACTGAATGCAGCCCCCAGGGCAAAATGAGTTTCACACCCCTGCCCTGCATTCCTATCTGGCTCTATTAGTAGCCAGTTGCTGATAATGAAGTCATGCGAGAAGTCTGCAGGGAACCATCATCACTACCTCTGACTGATCTGGGACCTGTTAGGACCTGTTAGGACCTGTTAGGTGGAGGGCAGATGAGAAGATGAAAGAGGGGGGCTCCTCTGACTTCTCCACCCGTAACCCATAAGTAAGCCTTGTGTGTGCATATGTACATGTGTACATGCGTAGGCTATGTAAATTGAGAATTAAATTAAAGAGAGCAGGCTAGGAAACTAGAGCACTGTGCTGTGTTGTCCCTGTGCTGTGCTGTGCTGTGTTGTGCTGTGTTGTGCTGTGCTGTGCTGTGTTTTGCTGTGCTGTGGTGTGTTGTGCTGTGTTGTGCTGTGTTGTTTTGTGTTGGGTTGTGCTGTGCTATGCTGTGCTGTGCTGTGCTGTGTTGTGCTGTGCTGTGTTGTGTTGTGCTGTGCTCTTCAAACACCAGGGTCTGAATAGTTCACAGCCCCAGCTCAAAGGGACTGAGGGGGCCAGCCTAAATGGACTAACTGATGAGCCCTAGTACTGTGCCATACTGCACCCCATTCACTTTCATATGAAGGGTCACTAGAACATAGACAGAAGGCTAAGTAACCTCGTGCACCTTCAGTACCCACTGTCTGTCTATTGGCTCTCCAGTTGTCAGGGAATATTTTTGCATGGATTAGATGAACCAGCCCAAAACAAAATGTTGCCTCATTAAAAGTTCAAATGAGTATGCAAGGAATTTGAATGTCAATTAATCATCAAAACACATTATAGTCCTCCCTCCGGCTATGTTTTAGTTAGCTCTAAACCAGGCCAGTCCGTCACATTCTCAGCCTGGAGGACTATGGGTAAAACCAACATACACAAAAACCTGACCTGACAACAAGAGACCTATGTTGCAGTGTCCACACTAACATACAATTTAGAATGTATCGAGCATGCATTTGAAGTGGTATACTAGTGTGGATATTGGAAAGTAGCCCAGTGTCATCCATTTTCACAATCAGGATTGTCTGCCCATACGGATGAAGTATCCTATTTTAAACCCCGTTGCAGGAGAACTTCCCTGCAATGCAGGAAATGTACAGTGTATTTGAGGTTTAAAAAGCCTTCTGAAGTTTCAACTTGGAAATTTCAGACATGATTTTCCCTTACTACAAAAATATAAACTTCTACAAAAGTGTAAATTAATTATAATCCACAAAATAATTCACATTTCTTGTTGCTGCAGGATAGTTTTTCTGCTGTAGCAAACTTGCTCAAATTAAGATCCTACATCTGTACCATTCCCCTAAAGCTACTGTTCTACCTGCTTTCTAAAACAGGGTGGAGATTATAATTGAAGGCCTCTTTCACGTCCTCGTCCTTGTCCTCATCCTCGTCCTCCTCTTCCTCCGCCTGCCTCATTCTCCCTCTTTCTCACCGTACCCACAATGTTATATATCTCTAATGGGAACACATCTCTCCCCAGACCCTGGAAGATGTTAGCTAGCCCTAATGGGAACACATCCCTCTCTCCCCAGACCCTGGAAGATGTCAGCTAGCCCTAATGGGAACACATCTCTCCCCAGACCCTGGAAGATGTTAGCTAGCCCTAATGGGAACACATCTCGCCCCAGATACTGGAAGATGTTAGCTAGCCCTAATGGGAACACATTTCTCTCTCCCCAGACCCTGGAAGATGTTAGCTAGCCCTAATGGGAACACATCTCTCTCTCCCCAGACCCTGGAAGATGTTAGCTAGCCCTAATGGGAACACATCTCGCCCCAGATACTGGAAGATGTTAGCTAGCCCTAATGGGAACACATCTCTCTCTCCCCAGACCCTGGAAGATGTTAGCTAGCTCTAATGGGAACACATTTCATCATCGGAGCACATGGAAATGTTAATGAAACACTTTAGGGTTAAGCCAATTATTTCCGTTCCTGCCAATCACAGGCCTCTCATTTCTGAAATGTCAGTGGTGCCGTGGAGCAGGGGGGGAAAGGGAGAGGGCAAATGAGGAGGAGCAAGAGCAGGAGTGGGGATATGATGGAATAATGAGGTTTTCTTGGTCAGGGAGGAAAGAGATGGAGGGATGTGGAGGTGAGGAGAGAGAAGAGAGGGTTAAGTGGAGAGAGAGTCTGTGTGTGCATGGCAGTGTGTGTGTGACGAGAGAAGAGGTGTAAAAGAGGATAGACACAAAGGGTTCATGGTCCAACAGGGAAAGGAGCTTACATATGACCCATGTATCAAAGGCCTTTTGTGGTATATCAGTGATTCCGTGAGAGACTGTATGTGTGTTTGTGTGAAATGTGCGTGAATGAATGTGTCACTAAAGTGGATGTTTGTGTGTGAGAGTGTTTTGTGTACACTACCGGTGAAAAGTTTTAGAACACCTACTCATTCAAGGGTTTTTCTTTATTTTGTACTATTTTCTACATTGTAGAATCATAGCGAAGACATCAAAACTATGAAATACCATAATAGAGTATGTAGTAACTAAAAAAAGTGTTTGAGATTCTTCAAATAGCTACCCTTTGCCTTGATGACAGCTTTGCACACTCTTGGCACTCTCTCAACCAGCTTCACCTGGAATGTGTTTCCAACAGTCTTGAAGGAGTTCTCACATATGCCATGCACTTGTTGGTTTCTTTTCTTTCACTGGTCCGACTCATCATCAATGCAAAGGGTGGCTATTTGAGGAATCTCAAATATAAAATATATTTCAATTTGTTTAACACTTTTTTTTGGTTACTACATGAGCCCATATGTGTTATTTCATAGTTTTGATGTCTTCACTATTATTCTAAAATAGTAAAAATAAATAAAAACCCTTGAATGAGTAGGTGTTCTAAAACTTTTGACCAGTATTGTAAATGTGTACTAAGTTACAACAATCACAACAGTACTGTCAGGAGCCTGAGTGTCACAACTGACTCAAACAGCATACAACTACCACTATCCTTCTACCACTCATTCTACCTCTATCCTTCTAACACTATCCTTCTACCACTATCCTTCTACCACTGTCCTTCTACAGCTGTCCTTCTACCATTATCCTTCTACCACTGTCCTTCTATCACTGTCCTTCTACCACTGTCCTTCTACCACTATCTTTCTACCACTATCCTTCTACCACTGTCCTTCTACCACTATCCTTCTACCACTGCCCTTCTACCACTATCCTTCTACCACTATCCTTCTACCACTGTCCTTCTACCACTATCCTTCTACCACTGTCCTTCTACCACTATCCTTCTACCACTGTCCTTCTACCACTATCCTTCTACCACTATCCTTCTACTACTGTCCTTCTACCACTATCCTTCTACCACTATCCTTCTCAGCCCAGCTCACTGTGAGAAACTAGAAAAGTGTGGCCCTTTGAGCCAGCTAGCTTCTCATCCCTTTCTCCCCTCACAGCATCACAGCTTTTCATTCATATTAATGCATTTATTTACTTTCCAGGCTAGCTGGGCCTTAGAGAAGTGGAGCAGATTGAGCAGACAGGCAGTGACAGGGGCAGGGGCAGGGGCTGGGACTGGGGATGGGACAGGGGCAGGGGCAGAGGCTGGGGCAGGGGCTGGGACTGGGGATGGGAAAGGGGATAGGACAGGGACAGGGGCTGGGACAATGATTGGTATTTAGCTTGTCTAAGGTCCTGTCACAAGCTCCTCTGATTGGCCATTAAGGCTGTCAATCAGGTACCGGGTCACAGTCAGGTCTGATTGGAAAAGCAGCAACAGCTCTAAACAAAAACAAAGTGGCTCTTTGTTGGGCAGGCATTGTGGGTGGGCCTTAGAGGGCCTTGCCAGCCCTACCGTACCTCCTTTCCCGTCCCAAAAATATATACAAATATTGATCATTTATCTGACAGAGATACATGTCGACAGAAAGATGCATGAATTGCAGTTAAATCATCAGAGCGAGCAAAACAGCGCCCTTCCTGTCTCAGTATGTGTAGACCATGTATTGGATGCTGTCTGTACCAAAATAGTATGGCATGTCATACTATTTCTGTCTAGACAGCATCAGATACATGGGCTACATTTAGAGGGGCATTTCTTCACTCTCTCGGATGCTTTCTCTGATGATATAAACTATACAGTATAAATACAGCACACAGCCATGCAATTTCCATAGACAAAACTGACAGTAGAATGGCCTTCCTGAAGAGCTCAGTGACTTTCAACGTGGCACCATTATTGTTTGGTGCCGGAGGAATGATGGTTTGGGGCTGTTTTTCATGGTTCGGGCTAGGCCCCTTAGTTCCAGTGAAGGGAATCTTACAGTTACAGCCTATAATTACATTCTAGACAATTCTGTGCTTCCATCTTTGTGGCAACAGTTTGTGGAAGGCCCTTTCCTGTTTCAGCATGACAATGCCCTGTGCACAAAGTGAGGTCCATACAAAATGGTTTCTCGAGATTGGTGTGGATGAACTTGACTGGCCTGCACAGAGCCCTGACCTCAACCTCATTGAACACCTTTGCCTGACCTCACTAATGCTCTTGAGGCTGAATGGAATCAAGTCCCTGCAGCAATGTTCCAACATCTAGTGGAAAGCCTTCCCAGAAGAGTGGAGGCTGTTATTGTAACAAAGAGGGGACCAACTCCATATTAATTCCCATGATTTTGGAATGAGATGTTCGACGAGCAGGTGTCCAAATACTTTTGTTCATGTAGTGTAGTTTCAGCAGAGAGTAAGAGATGAAGCGAGAGGGCTCACTCTCACCAAAATCTGTCTGGAATAAGCCCAATGCGTTTCTATGGGAATAATATGCAGACCTAAGCTTGTCGCCTACCTTCCCGCCTTTGGGACAAAGACTCCCATTGTTAGGGAGGAGACATGAGCATCTCGTGATTATATACAGAGTTCTGGTTTCAGCCTCTTGTATATTGGGAAGGAAAGTTTGCGAGTGTACAGTACACTGTTAGGATGCTGGATTTTCCTAAAGTAAATTGATGTTTTGCCTAAATTAAATAACTACTCCTGTCTAAATAAAATAATTCAAAATACTTCACTACGGAGCAAGATTTAGTCACGGTGGATCGATCATTAGCTCTGAATTGTTTCAAGTCACAAGTGTGTGTGGGAAGCTCACAATTTGTGTAGTGCGCGTGGCAATAGGTCTAGCTGACTGAGTTGTGGCTGCTGCATTGGCCTATAGGCTATCTCTGAGTTCTATGCTCTCATTTCTTTAGCCGCCAATGGATCACAGTGTACCAGAGTTGAATTTTAACTTTTAATATTTATCATTTTGCTTCAGATTTGTATGATTAATCACGTGACAATGGTTTTGAGAAATAAAAATGTTATTATTGAAATTAAAATGTTCCACAAAAAAAATTGCATATATAAATATTTATAACTGGCACACAGATCGGTAAAAATGGTAGGATATATTGTAAGCTTCCCCAAACATGAAACTGATGAGCTGCCTATGGTCTTTACTATTACAAGCACGTGCACACATAGGAGGTCCCGGGAAAAAACAGGCCCACCTATGGAAATCAAACGGGTCTGGCTCTGACTGACCTGTTGTTGGCACTCACAAATTTATGAGCTAAAAATGCAGAGCATGGCCTCACCACACACACACAAACACAAACACATTGCCACCATATACTGTAGCTCTGTAGCGCCAGTCCTCCCTGTGGTTAGGCTGAGCCAGGGTCATTGGTATGCAGGTGCAACATGCTCTCGTTTAGCTGGGGTTTATTTCTCTGTGTCTGTTTGAGAGAGAGAGAGAGCCTCGTTCCAATGCTACTGGGAGCTGATCAGACATCAACGTTGATAAGCAAAGTGGCCCTCAGCAACAACAGTAATCCCCCCTCTGTCTCTGTTTCTCTCTGTTTCTGTTTTCTCTCTCTGGTTTTTCTCTCTATGTAACTCTTTCCAGCTATCTCATCTTTCTCTCTCTGATTCTGTTTTCTCACTCTCTCTCTTTACTCTCTCATCCTCTACTCTCTTTCTCTCTCCCCTTTCTCACTTTGTTTTCTACCTTTAATTCCCTCCCTGGTTTTTCACATTTGCATCTCTGAATCTTTATACTTGTGTATGAATATGTTACTCAATGTTGTATTCTAGTATGAATAGTTATGCACAAACACCTGTACTCCTCACATTCACCTGGGAGCAAAGTGTTTCTTGGTTACACTACCTTCCCATCTCCCTCTAGCTATATAATGTATATCAATATATTCCATATAAACTCAGCAAAAAAATAAACGTCCCTTTTTTCAGGACCCTGTCTCTCAAAGATAATTAATAAAACTCCAAATAACTTCACAGATCTTCATTGTAAAGGGTTTAAACACTGTTTTCCATGCTTGTTCAATGAACCATAAACAAATAATGAACATGCACCTGTGGAACGGTCGTTATGACACTAACAGCTTACAGACGGTAGGCAATTAAGGTCACAGTTATGAAAACTTAGGACACTAACGAGTCCTTTCTACTGACTCTGAAAAACATCAAAAGAAAGATGCCCAGGGTCCCTGCTCATCTGCGCTGAATGTGCCTTAGGCATGCTGCAAGGAGGCATGAGGACTGCAGATGTGGCCAGGGCAATAAATTGCAATGTCCGTACTGTGAGATGCCTAAGACAGCGCTACAGGCAGACAGGACAGACAGCTGATTGTACTCGCAGTGGCAGACCACGCGTAACAACACCTGCACAGGTACAGGATGGCAACAACAACTGCCCGAGTTACTCCAGGAATGCACAATCTCTCCATCAGTGCACAGACTGTCCGCAATACGCTGAGAGAGGCTGGACTGAGGGCTTGTCGGGCTGTTGTAAGGCAGGTCCTCACCAGACATTATCGGCAACAATGTCGCCTATAGGCACAAACCCACCGTCGCTAGACCAGACTCGACTGGCAAAAAGTGCTCTTCACTGACGAGTCGCGTTTTTGTCTCACCAGGGGTACTGACTGTTACTTTAAATTTTTAACCCCCCTTTGTTCAGGGACACATTTCTGTTTGTCACATGTCTGTGTAACTTGTTCAGTTTTTGTCTCAGTTGTTGAATCTTGTTATGTTCATACAAATAGTTACACATGTTAAGTTTGCTGAAAATAAACGCAGTTGACAGTGAGAGGACTTTTATTTTTTCGCTGAGTTTATCCCTCGTACACACTTCTACCACATAGTACTCATTGTGTGGTTCCATTTCTCTGTCCCTCTCCCTCCTCTGTCTTTGCCGTAAATCAAAGATTATCAGGGCTTTATTGTGGCTTAAGTTCAAAATGAATGAAGATACATAGATGCATAGAGCTCTTCTACATAGATCTCTTCAGTACGGGACATTCTACTGCCAATGTTTTGTCTATGGAGATTGCATGGCTGTAAGCTCAATTTTATACACCTGTCAGCAATAGCAATGACCGAATCCACCAATTTGAAGGATTTTCCTCATACTTTTTTTCAATGAGTGTAGAATTATTAGAAATACAACCTATTTATCATTATGAGTTCAGTGGCAGAGAGGCTACCCAGGAAAGGGTTAAATTTAGCTCATATACATAAATGTAGCCTCAAAAACAAAGTTCATGAGGTTAGTAATTTGCTAATCTTAGATAATATAAATATATTAGCCATTACTGAGAATACAAGGAATACAAGGATATAACATGTATAGAAAAGACAGGAATGTCTAGGTGATAGTTGCTGTATATATTCAGAGCCATATTCCTGTAAAGCTCAGAGAGGATCTCATGACAAATGAAGTAGAAGTGCTGTGGTTGCATGTTCACCTGCCTCATCTGAAGCCTCTATCAAGGTATTATTGTGGCTTAAGTTTAAAATGAGTGAAGATACATACCCCCCCCCTTTCCCTCTTCCCTTTAATTTTTTTCCCCTCCCTTCTTTCCCTTTAGTTTTTTCTCCCTCCTTCCCTTCCCTTTTTCCCTCCTTTTAATTTAAGCAGATGCTCCCTGCTCAGGATAATTCCATAATCCTTTAATCTCTGCCATTTTTCATAGAAATTCATTGGAAACAATTGCATGATGGATGTGTGAAATTTAATCAGACAGCTTTGAACAACATTGCTACGTGCCATGGAGGAGAGACTGTTCCAGGCAAGGTGGCAGGCAGTGGCAGGAAAGGAGGAGAGACTGTTCCAGGCAAGGTGGCAGGAGAGACTGTTCCAGGCAAGGTGGCAGGCAGTGGCAGGAGAGGAGGAGAGACTGTTCCGGGCAAGGTGGCAGGAGAGGAGGAGAGACTGTTCCAGGCAAGGTGGCAGGAGAGGAGGAGAGACTGTTCCGGGCAAGGTGGCAGGAGAGGAGGAGAGACTGTTCCGGGCAAGGTGGCAGGCAGTGGCATGAGAGAGAAAGGTTGTGGCCGAATGACGCCCCTATGCTGTCTGCACTTCCAACGGCCTACATTGTGTGTGTGTGTCTGTGTGTGTGTGCGTGTGTGTGTGTTACACAACACAATATTACTGGCTGGCTACTGCAGACGCCAAGGGAAATCAGGTCATGAGGAAGGAACACAAGGAAGGTACACACAAACAAACTAACAAACAGTCAAACACACCAGGGTTGGGGTCAATTCAAATTGAAGGCAGTCAATTCAGGAAGTTATTTGAATAAAAAATGTAATAAATATTTGAAATAAATGTAGTTGAAAATATATGCTATTTTATAAATTATTGAATTGGAATGCCTTTTTAGTTCCTGAATTGACTGACTTCAATTCGAATTGACCCCATCCCCGAAACACACAAACAACAACCAGGCCTGATATACCACCCCAATGCTACAAATGTATCACTACTTCATCATCATCCCTTCTCCACCACCACTGCAATTTACCATCAATGCACCCAGAATAGCCAGAACTCCACCCAGACAGACCATCTACTCACCCAGAGAGACCAGCACTCCAACCAGACAGACCATCACCTCACCCAGAGAGACCAGCACTCCGCCCAGAGAGACCATCACCTCACCTAGAGAGACCAGCACTCCGCCCAGAGAGACCAGCACTCCGCCCAGAGAGACCAGCACTCCGCCCAGAGAGACCAGCACTCCGCCCAGAGAGACCAGAACTCCGCCCAGAGAGACCAGAACTCCGCCCAGAGAGACCAGAACTCCGCCCAGAGAGACCAGCACTCCGCCCAGAGAGACCAGAACTCCGCCCAGAGAGACCAGCACTCCGCCCAGAGAGACCAGAACTCCGCTCAGATTGGCCAGCAACCCCTGTCTCCATTGTCCCACACTCAATGCCCAATCCCACCACCCCTCATGCTGACAGCCTGTGCCACCACAGATCCCAGCACTGGCTTGCCAGCCAGGCAGTATGCTGTCATAATCGTGTCCACGATCCAGTGAGAGAGCCTCTGCTTTCCCAGGAGTCTCTCACCATAGCAGACAATGAGCTGGTCTGTGTCTCTGACTGTATCTGCTCCACATAGGCAGCGAGTGCCCTCACAGGGCATGCCGGAGAGAGGCCCAGAGTCCCCCGCCACTTCCGGGGGCTCGTAAGCAGACAGGATAAAAGGGATGTTCACATGCCTGTCTGACAGAACCTTCGGGAGAAATGAAGGGTTGGGGTGGAGAGATATACTCCTCTCACCGGGGGCCATCTGGTAGCATTCAGAACTTACCTGAAAGAGCATGGAGCTCACCCACCCTCTTCATGGAAGTAATCGCTACCAAGGAAGCCACTTTCATGAAGGCAGACTTCAACAGTTTGAAAGGGGGCTTTGCTAAAGCTGCCAAGACCACATCCAGTTCATAGCTGGACGCAGGCGACTAACACCATTCATAAACCTGGAGACCAAGGGATGGCGCCCCACTGGCCTGTCCATCCACCCCACATGGCAGGCAAGGTGCCAATGAGAGGCTGAAGGGAACAACCATGAATTCGTAAGCTGTCCCTTTAAAAGCGAATCGGAGGTACTACCAATGAGCTGGGTGAACAGGAACATGGAAGTATGATTCCCTCAGATCCAGGGTCACAAACCACTGGTCCCTGGAGACAGCCTGCAACACACGGGCTTTGGACAGCATGTGGAACCTCAGTACCTTCAAGTACCCATTGAGGTTTCTGAGGTCCAGCATTGGTCGAAACGCTCCATCTCTTTTTTGGACCACAGAACAAGTGGAGTAGAACCCACCTAGCCATTCTGATGTCTCGATCCTGCTGATGGCACTCTTGTCCTTACAATGTCACGGAGCAGGGGTCCGACGCCCTGGGAGAGCTTATGTCTTGACCCGCTTGGAGGAATAGGAATCGGTGAGGGATAAATGACCCAGGACCATTGCAATAAACGGGGAAGATCCATGTAGGAAAAACAGGCAGACAAAAAAACAGCAACCAGGTAATGGATTGATTTATTAGGTTTTTTTTATTTTTAGGTCAACTGCAATATTACCTAACCAGTTTAATATCCAAGCAGTAAAAACAACACCATATGATGGAGTAACTCCGTTAAGGAACTCAAAAGTTAATGTCTCAACGTAGTGGAAAGCCCACCGTGATACTCTTACACTCTGCAGGGGAAAGAACAAGAAAAAGGGTAATTAGCAGAGAACCCACACCTGTGGTGCGGGGAGCAGCATGTTAAAGCAATTCACAACATACACATATAACTAGCCAGTTGGCAAGTTGTGTAAGGTCAATTACAGTTTGTGGCAGAAAGAGCCAACATACTAATGGATGCACACGGAGTCGTAGTGTAACGCTAATGAAACACAAGTACGACAAACCATGGGTGGAAGATACAGATCAACCACGCTCAGCGAGTGGATAACTCAAGATGAAGGGCTCGCCATGTGGCCAGCTGCTCCAGGCTGCAAACAGCCAGTGAGTATACTTCCATGCAAAATATTACACTTACCAGTGACTTACCAAGCAAACTTTAGGAAGTTTGTACCTCAAACCATATGGACAACCGCTGAGAAAATGAAAGCGAAAGTGTGTCAGCCATGGGGGTCTGTATATAGGGGTGGACCTCCGCCGTGACACTGGTGTACACGGGAGTAAATCTGTAAATCCTCATCTCGGATGTATCCCTCCGCTGTGGCATGATACCAATATATCGGAGTGATCCATATAGTGAAACATAACAGCGCCAGACCATTATTCCTCCTCCACTAGGAGGAGGCATCCGCCAAACCCAGATTCGTCCGTCATACTGCCAAATGGTGTGGCGTGATTCCACACTCCAGAGAACGCATTTCCGCTGCTCCAGAGTCCAAAGGCAGCGAGCTTTACACCACTCCAACCAAATATTGGCATTGCGCATGGTGATCTTAGGCTTGTGTGCGGCTGCTTGGCCATGGAAACCCATTTCATGAAGACCCTGACGAGCAATTGTTGTGCTGTGCTGGCGTTGCATCCAGAGGCAGTTTGGAACTCGGTAATGGGTGTTGAGAACAGACAGTTTTTAATTGCTACACGCTTCAGCACTCAACGGATCCTTTCTGTGAGCTTGTGTGGCCTACCACTTTGTGGCTGAGTCGTTGTTGCTCCTAGACATCTCCACTTCACAATAACAGAACTTACAGTTGACCGGGGTAGCTCTAGCAGGGCAGAAATTTGACAAACGGAATTGTTGGAAAGCTGGCACCCTATGACGGTACCACGTTGAAAGTCACTGAGCTCTTCAGTAAGGCCATTCTGCCAATGTTTGTCTATGGAGATTGCATGGCAATGTGCTCAATTTGATACACCTGTCAGCAAAGGGTGTGGCTGACATAGCCAAATCCACTAATTTCCATCACAGAGTTACTTCCCAATAGAACCCAGAAAGTGTTCTTCAATGGAAGCTTCTTTAACATCAGATATGTACAGTGCGGTGTCCCTTAAGGCAGTTGCCTTGGGCCGTTACTCTTTTCTATTTTACAAATGATTTGCCACTTGTCTTACAAGAAGCTAAAATGACTATGTATGCTGATGATTGCACACGCTACACATCAGCACCTACAGCCAGGGAGCTCACTGAGACTCTTAGCAAGGAGTTACAGTCAGTGTTAGAATCAGTAATTAACAATAAACTGGTCTTAAATACATATTAACCAAAATCATTGTATTTGGTTAAAAGCATTATCTTAGACTTAAACCTCAACGGGAGTTTTGCGTAAAGGGTTTGACCATTGAAGAAGTTGAACTCCTTGTAGTAACATTGGATGGTCAATTATCATGGTCAAGTCAAATTGACAAAGTTGTTGTGAAGATGGGGAGCCCCAAAGCTACCCTGTGGCTTCCCTGTTTCATATATTGCTGTTCACTGGACTCCATGATCACTTGGCTACATAGCTAATGCCTGTTGCACTGTTCATTAATCACTGAACTCCATTTTGTTTATTTTTTTGTTTATCTGTCGGCCCCAGCCTCGAACTCAGGCCATGTGTGTAGCTAACTGACCCTCTATGCCCATTCATCGCCATTTTACCTGTTGTTGTTATCTTAGCTGATTAGCTGTTGTTGTCTTAGCTAGCTCTCCCAACCAATCACTTCTGTAACCGAAAAAGTTTTGGTTTCATGCATGTTAACATCAGAAGCCTCCTCCCTAAGTTTGTTTTACTCAATTCTTTAGCACACTCCGCCAACCCTGATGTCCTTGCCGTGTCTGAATCCTGGTTTTGGAAGGCCACCAAAAATTATGAGATTTCCATCCCCAACTACAGCATTTTTCATCAAGATAGAACTGCCAAAGGGGGAGACGCCTCCCAGGGATCACTAACAGGTTAAACGCTAGTAAAACTAAATGCATGCTTTTCAACCGATCGCTGCCCACAACGGCCCACCCGACTAGCATCACTACTCTGGACAGTTCTGACTTAGAATATGTGGACAACTACAACTACCCAGGTGTCTGGCTAGACTGTAAACTCTCCTTCCAGACTCATAATAAACATCTCCATTCAAAAATTAAATCTAGAATCAGCTTCCTATTTCGCAACAAAGCATCCTTAACTCACGCTGTCAAACATACCCTCGTAAAACTGGCTATCCTACCGATCCTCGACTTCGGCGATGTCATTTACAAAATAGCCTCCAACACTCTACTCAGCAAACTGGATGCAGTCTATCACAGTGCCATCCGTTTTGTCACCAAAGCTCCATATACCACCCACCATTGCGACCTGTATGCTCTCGTCGGCTGGCCCTCGCGACATATTTGTCACCAGACCCCCTGGCTCCAGGTCATCTATAAGTCTTTGCTAGGTAAAGCTCCGCCTTATCTCAGCTCACTGGTCACGATAACAACACCCACCCGTAGCACATGCTCCAGCAGGTACATCTCACTGGTCACCCTCAAAGCCAACACTTCCTTTGGCCACCTTTCTTTCCAGTTCTCTGCTGCCAATGACTGGAACGAATTGCAAAAATCGCTGAAGGTGGAGACTTGTATTTCTCTCACTAACTTTAAACATCTGCTCTCTGTGCAACTAACCGATCGCTGCACCTGTACATAGCCATCTGTAAATAGCCCATCCAATCTACCTACCTCATCCCCATATTGTTTTTATTTACTTTTTGCTCTTTTGCACACCAGTATTTCTACTTGCACATCTTCTGCACATCCATCACTCCAGTGTTATTTGCTAAATTGTAATTACTTCGCTACTATGGCCTATTTATTGCCTTATCTCCTCACGCCATTTCCACACACTGTATATAGACTTTCTTTTTTTCTATTGTTTTATTGACTGTACGTTTGTTTATCCCATGTGTAACTCTGTGTTGTTGTTTGTGTCGCACTGCTTTGCTTTATCTTGGCCAGGTCACAATTGTAAATGAGAATTTGTTCTCAACTAGACTACCTGGTTAAATAAAGGTGAAATAAAAAAAATAAAAAAAATAAAAAGTAATATTGACAGTTGTTGTGAAGATGGGGAGAAGTTATCATGGTCAAGTCATATTGATAAATGTTGTTGTGAAGATGGGGAGAAGTTATCATGGTCAAGTCATATTGATAAATGTTGTTGTGAAGATGGGGAGAAGTTATCATGGTCAAGTCATATTGATAAATGTTGTTGTGAACATGGGGAGAAGTTATCATGGTCAAGTCATATTGATAAATGTTGTTGTGAAGATGGGGAGAAGTTATCATGGTCAAGTCATATTGATAAAGTTGTTGTGAACATGGGGAGAAGTTATCATGGTCAAGTCATATTGATAAATGTTGTTGTGAACATGGGGAGAAGTTATCATGGTCAAGTCATATTGATAAATGTTGTTGTGAAGATGGGGAGAAGTTATCATGGTCAAGTCATATTGATAAACATGGGGAGAGGCATGTCTGTTATAATAAGATGCTCTGTGTTTTTGATAGAAAGATCAACTGTACTTGTTCAGACTCTGATTTTGTCCCATCTTTATTATTGGTCAGGTGTAGAAAAGAAAGGCCCAGAAAAGTTGTTTCACAGTGCCTCTCCTCTTTCGAAATACCTAATTTACCTGTACTGTATATTAGAATATGAATATGTATATATGAATAGTGTGTGTCTTTCCAATGTGTATATATGAATTGTGTTTCTCTATTTTTATCCAATGTAAAAAAACGGTATTTTAAATTTCACTGCATAGGACCGAATCCAGGTGGTGGGTCACATTTGTTGATACCTTTTTTTTATCAACGTCATCCTTGCGGGAGGATCTAAAGTAGATGTATTTCTATGCGGCTGCAGTCTTTTATTTATTGCCAATGTAATTTGTTTTCAAGTGCTGTTATGGGGTCGAGTTCTTCTTTTTCCAACCAGACTGTCCCTTTTCTCCAGGACACAAATGGCTCATTGTGATCCAGGAAACTGACCTTGATCCGTTTAAATGGAATGATATACGAATTATCTGTTAGCATTCATGTGCGGCTGCATTTTAAAGGCACCCTATTCCCTATATTGTGCACTTCTTTAGACCAGAGCCTATGGTGCTCAGGATAATCCCGGGTCAGTGCCATTTGGGATGCAGATAGGGTTTTCTAAGGCTTGAGATTGTAGTCCACCATCCATCCTCATAATAAAATGAAATATGATTTTATTATGATGATCACGTGATGGTCATGTGACATCCTATCCTGTTGTGGTCCCTCAGGCGGGAATGTCAGTAGCACTGTGGTGTTATAAACTTGCGTTTCTGCGTCATTTCGCCTCCGCTCACGGTGACCACCATGCGCAGTAACACACCAGAGCCTGAGCACAGCTGCACGTCCAGAAAAACACCTCATTCTCTCCTGTTTTCTCTCCCCACTCCTCTTTATCTCTCTCTCTCTCTCTCTCTCTCTCTCGCTCTCTCTCTCTCTCTCTCTCTCTCTCTCTCTCTCTCTCTCTCTCAATTCAATTCATGGGGCTTTTCTCATCTCTCTCTCTCTATCTCTCTCTCTTTAGCTCTTTCTTTCTCTCTCTCCTCCACTATCTCTCTCATCTCTCTCTCTCTACTCCCCCCCCCCCTCTCTCTCTATATATATATATATATATATATATATATATATATATATATATATATATATATATATATATATATCACCCTCCCTCTCTCTGACCCCTCATACCCCTCTCTCTCTCCACTCTCTCTCTCGCTCTCTCTCTTTTCTCCTCTCCTCTACTTTTCTTCAGTGAACCTCTCGTAAAGTGTTTTATGTAGTAGAGTTAATGCAGTTGTTATTTTCAGGTCGCTAGTTAAATACATAAAAGTGTAATTACTTGTGAATGGTTCCCTGGCTGTATTTCACTCTGTCCCCGTGTTAACAGCATTGAAATAGCACCCCCATTCCTATAGGAGATTTATGTAGAGTCCTCTTCCCCCTGACCTTGTTAAGATATGGTATAAATGGGGTAAATTAACTACCTAACTACTCAAGATAAGACCCAGATGCAGACAGCTAGAGTCCCAGATATTTTTTGACCCAAACAGGGGACAGGCAAAAGACAGGTCAAAGGCAGGCAGAGGTCTGTAATCCAGGGCAGAGTCAATAAGGTACAGAGCAGCAGGCAGGCTCGGGGTCAGGACAGGCAGAGGTTCCTAAATGGGTCAGAGTTAGGCAGGTACAGAAAGGCAGGCAGGCTCAGGGTCAGGGCAGGCAGAATGGCCAGATTTGGGGAAACTAGGGAACAGAACTTGAGAAAGCAGGGAGACTGGAAGACACGCTGGTAAGACATGACAAGACGAACTGGCAACAGACAGAGAATACAGGTATAAATACACTGGGGATAATGAGGAAGATGGATGACACCTGGAGGGGGGTGGAGACAAGCACATGGATGACACCTGGAGGGGGGTGGAGACAAGCACAAAGACAGGTGAAACAGATCAGGGTGTGACAGTCTATTCTGTCTCCTTTTTTAGGTGATGAGTGTTTATTACTCAGATTTATGTACTGTAGTGTTTTTTCTAAGGAACATAAACATTTTGTCCTTTGAAAACATGCTCAGTTCATAAATATAAGGTCATATGATGTCACAGCCCTCAACCTCAGAGTGCACAGGTATAGGGTGAAGTTGCCCCTAGATGCTGATCTTGGCTCAGTTTTGCATTTTCCCATTAGTAGTTGGGGGGGGGAGCTGATCCTCAATCTGTACCTAGGGAAAACTTCACCCTGGATCCAACATAGCTCACTACCTCAAAGAAGAATAGGATGCCATTGAAGCCCTGACCCTGTCTGGACACACTGAGTGAGACATAGAAATACAATCACAATATTTACTTGAATGAAAATTGTGCATTCTAGTAATTATATTTCTACAGAGTGAGACCGTAAAGTTCAGCTGTATTAGCATGCATATTAGGTAAGGTATGGAAGCTATAGCCGGGCTGGCCGAGTGGGTTGGGAAGTTTAACTGTACTGGCATGCATACAAGGTGACACACACACATACCTGGGCTGTACAGTGGGCACCATGCCTCTGATTATTGGGTAGCCAGCTGTCTGCAGTGGGCACAGGGCACCCTACCACCTCTACTGAGTGCCACAGAGACTCACCATAGCTGGCAGCTGTCTAGCGTCGGCATCGGGCTATGGGCACCACCTCGATAGCACACCACAGAGGCTCTCCCTGCAGCACGTTTGGGGGTACTGGGCACCACCTCCTCTACTGTGTGCCACAAAGACACACCCTGGCCTGGCCTGTAGCAGCTGTCTGCCTCTGGTTGGGTTGGTAGATAGTTACTTGAATTGTTACTGAGTCTGTATATAATCTTTAGAGCATCTGCAGATGGAATATCCAAGTGTTACCGGAAATCCTACATGAGCTCTTACAAGAAAAACACCATTAGAATAGCAATACATTTCAGAACAAGTGTGATTGTTGCAAGTGGGATATACCATAGAAAGGATCACTTGTAAATGAATAAGAATACTACTGTAAATCCCTTGCTGAAATACTGGGGAAAGTTACATCCAGATGACGCATGTATATGTCTCTTCTTTAGCCACTACATCCTCACTTGGAATATAGATTTAGTATGTGGTCTCATCAGTGAGACTGCGGCGGGGAGGACGGCTCATAATAATGTCTGGAACGGAGCAAATGGAATGGCATCTAACACTTGGAAATCATGTGTTCCATGAATTTGATTCCATTCCAGCTATTCCACTCCAGCCATTACCACAAGCCTGTTCCCCAATTAAGGTGCCACCAACCTCCTGTGGGTAACGTCTAGTTTTAGTGGTTGTATTAGAATTAAGTCACATCTAGTTGTCACAATGGTGGTTGTATTAGTGTTCTTGGCAGAGTTCTGTAAGAGCTCTGTGGTTTTGTTTCCAACAATGGTTATAAACTGAAAATGACATTAGGTTTCGAACTGTCCCGTCCCTCCTCCACTCCGGTACAATGGCAGTATAGTTCTCAAGCCTTCCTACATCGTCGCCCACCAATTTAGATAATTTATGACCAAGCCAAGGTCTTCCTGTGTAGATAAGCATTCTAGCCAGTCTGACGACAAGTTAATTGGTTTCTACCAAGGAACAGACAGTCATTGTTCTAATTCTTGATTATAATTACACACATTATATTCAGTACTAGGATTAAAAGAAAATTCATACATCTATACAGTAACATAATAGTATTCTGATTAGTCAGTCCTGATTGAAATGTATACATAATTAGTCATCATTGATAAAAAATCCCTTAACACCCAGCCAGTCTCCAGACCTGAACCCAATAGAACATCTTTGGAGGGAGCTGAAAGTCCATATTGCCCAGCGACAGCCACGAAACCTGAAGGATCTGGAGAAGGTCTGTATGGAGGAGTGAGCCAAAATCCCTGCTGCAGTGTGTGCAAATCTGGTCAAGAACTACAGGAAACGTATGATCTCTGTAATTGTAAACAAAGGTCTCTGTCCCAAATATTAAGTTCTGCTTTTCTGCTTTTTATTTTTTATATTTTTTATTTCTTTCACCTTTTTTTAACCAGGTAGGCAAGTTGAGAACAAGTTCTCATTTACAACTGCGACCTGGCCAAGATAAAGCATAGCCGTGTGACAACAACACAGAGTTACGCATGGAGTAAACAATAAACAAGTCAATAACACAGTAGGAAAAAAAAGAGAGTTTATATACATTGTGTGCAAACGGCATGATGAGGTAGGCGAATAATTACAATTTAGCAGATTAACACTGGAGTGATAAATGATCAGATGGTCATGTGCAGGTAGAGATACTGGTGTGCAAAAGAGCAGAAAAGTAAATAATTAGAAACAGTATGGGGATGAGGTAGGTCAATTGGGTGGGCTATTTACCGATGGACTATGTACAGCTGCAGCGATCGGTTAGCTGCTCAGATAGCAGATGTTTAAAGTTGGTGAGGGAAATAAAAGTCTCCATCTTCAGCGATTTTTGCAATTTGTTCCAGTCACAGGCAGCAGAGAACTGGAAGGAAAGGCGGCCAAATGAGGTGTTGGCGTTGGGATGATCAGTGAAACACACCTGCTGGAGCGTGTGCTACGGGTGGGTGTTGCCATCGTGACCAGTAAAGTGAGATAAGACGGAGCTTTACCTAGCATGGACTTATCATAAGTATCAAATACTTATGTCATGCAATAAAATGCAAATTAATTACTTAAAAATCATACAATGTGATTTTCTGGATTTTTGTTTTAGATTCCGTCTCTCACAGTTGAGGTGTACCTATGATAAAAATTACAGGCCTCTACATGCTTTGTAAGTAGAAAAACTTGCAAAATTGGCAGTGTATCAAATACTTGTTCTCCCCACTGTATTATAGACTGGGTTAGGGAGAGGTTAAAAATGTCAGTGAATACACTTGCCAGCTGGTCAGTGCATGCTCTGAGTACTCAACCTGGTAATCCATCTGGCCCTGCAATCCTCTGAATGTTAACCTGTTTAAAGGTCTTACTCACATCGGCTACGGAGAGCGTGATCACACAGTCGTCTGGAACAGTTGGTGCTCTCTTTCATGGTTCAGTGTTGCTTGCCTCGAAGCGAGCAGGCTTTTAGGCCGTCTGGTAGCCTCAAATCACTGGGCAGTTTATGGCTGGGTTTCCCTTTGTAATAGTTTGCAAGACCTGCTACAGTAGAAGTGCATCAGAGCTGGTGTAGTAGGATTCAATCTTGGTCCTGTATTGATGCTTTGCCTGTTTGATGGTTGTCACGCCCTGACCTTAGAGATCCTTATTATTCTCTATGTTTGGTTAGGTCAGGGTGTGACTCGGGTGGGAAAGTCTATGTTTTCTATTTCTTTGTTTGTGGCCTTGTGTGGTTCCCAATCTGAGGCAGCTGTCTATCGTTGTCTCTGATTGGGGATCATATATAAGTTGTCCTTTTCCTTTTGGGCTTTGTGGTATCTTGTTTTCTGTTTAGTGTTTTTGCCTGACAGAACTGTGTGCTTTCGTTTTTGCCTTTTGTTATTTTGCTTGAGTGTTTTTGAATATTAAAATCATGAACACTTTTGGTCCACTTTTCATTCAACAAACGAGAGCCGTTACACAAGATCCCACCAAAAACGGACCAAGCAGCGTGGCCAGGAGAACTGAACATTGGAGAACATCTTAGATGGTAAAGAATCCTGGACGTGGGAGGAGATCTAGGCCGGAATGGATTGCCTTCCATGGGAGCAGACGGAGGCAGCGAAGGAGGAACAACATTGGCAACTCCCCGTGCTTACTGTGGGGAGCGTGTGACCGGTCAGGAACCGTGTTATGAGGTGATGAGCACTGTGTCTCCAGTGCGCATTGCCGTGCTAGAGTGGGCATTCAGCCAGGACGGATTGTGCCGGCCCAGCGCTCCTGGTCTTCGCCGCGTCTCTTCGGCCCAGTATATCCCGCGCCAGCTCTATGCACTGTATCCCCAGTTCGCCAGCACAACGCAGTGCGGCCTGTGCCAGCTCCCCGCACTTGCCGTGCTACAGGGGGTATTCAGTATTTAGCCAGGACGTGTTGTGCCAGCACTACGCTACAGACCTCCAGTGCGCCTCCAAGGCCCAGTATATCCTGCGCCGGCTCTATGCACTATGCATCCAGTGCGCCTTCATAGCCCAGTGCGTCCTGTGCCAGCTCTCCACACTCACCGAGCTAAAGTGGGTATCCAGCCAGGACACGTTGTGGCAGCTCCCCGCACCACACTTCCAGTACGTCGTCTCAGTCCGGTGAGACCTGCTCCGGCTCCACGTACGAAGCTTGCAGTGATGATCCATGGCTCCAAGCCTCCAGTGATGATCCATGGCCCGAAATCTGCAGTGATGATCCATGGCACAAAGCTTCCAGTGATGATCCATGGCACGAAGCCTGCAGTGATGATACATGGCACGAAGCCTGCAGTGACGATCCGGTGAAAGGAGCCTCCAGTGACGGTACCCAGTCCGGAGCCTCCAGCGACGGTCCCCAGTCCGCAAGCCTCAGCGACAGTCCGGCGACGATCCCTGCATCGACCGTCCCCAGTCCGGAGCCTCCAGCGACGGTTTCCAGTCCGGAGCATCCATCGACGGTCTCCAGTCCGGAGCCTGCAGCGAGGGTTCCCTGTCCGGAGCCTGTAGCGACGATCTACGGGCCGGAGGTCCCGGCGACGATCCCTGCACCAGAGGCGACACCGAAGTGGGGGGAGCCTCAAGCGGAACGGGATCTGCGTCCCACACCGGAGCCCCCACCAAGAGTAGATGCCCATCCGGACCCTCCCCTATAGGTTCAGGTCAGGGTGTTTCTCGGGTGGGAAAGTCTATCTTTTCTATTTCTTTGTTTTTGGCCGTGTGTGGTTCCCAATCAGAGGCAGCTGTCTATCGTTGTCTCTGATTGGGGATCATATATAAATTCTCATTTTCTTTTTGAGTTTATTGGGATCTTGTTTTCTGTTTAGTGTTTTTGCCTGACAGATCTGTGTGCTTTCGTTTTCACCTTTTGAGTATTTTTGAGTATCAAAATCATGAACACGCTTTCCACCCTTTATCTTGGTCCACTTTTCATTCAACAAGCAAGAGCCGTTACAATGGTTCGTCTGAGGGAGAAGCAGGATTTTGTACAAAGGTCCGGATTAGTGTTCCGCTCCTAGAAAGTGTCAGCTCTAGACTTTAGCTCAGTGTGGATGTTGTCTGTAATCCATGGATTCTGATTGGGATATATGCGTACTGTCACTGTGGGGACAACATCGTCAATGCACTTATTGATGAAGCCGGTGACTGAACCCGGAACATATTCCATTCTATGCAAGCGAAACACTTAATCTGACCACTTTTGTATTGAGGCATCTGGTCTCCAGTGCGTCTCCTTGGGCCGGGTTACATGGCACCAGCCCTACACACGGTGTCCCCGGTTCGCCAGCACAGCCCAGTGCAATCTGTTCCACCTCGGCGCACTGGCCTGGCGACTGGGAGTATCCAGCCAAGTAGGGTTTATTTTTTTATTTTACCTTTATTTAACTAGGCAAGTCAGTTAAGAACAAATTCTTATTTTCAATGACGGCCTAGGAACAGTGGGTTAACTGCCTGTTCAGGGGCAGAACAACAGATTTGTACCTTGTCAGCTCAGGGGTTTGAACTTGCAACCTTCCAGTTACTACTAGTCCAATGCTCTAACCACTAGGCTACCCTGAGTCCCAGGGTTGTGCAGGCTCGGTACTCGAGACCTCCAGTGCGCCTCCACGGTCTATCCGGTGGCTCCTTCACGCACCATGCCCCCGGTGGAAGCCCCACACACCAGGCTGTCTCTCTGTTTCCTTCCTCCAGGTGCTCCCTCCTGTACAGCGCTGCCAGAGTCTCCCGTCTGTCCTGAGCTTGCAGAGTCTCCCGTCTGTCCTGAGCTGCCAGAGTCTCCCGTCTGTCCTGAGCTGCCAGAGTCTCCCGTCTGTCCTGAGCTGCCATTTTGGGCCCGCTGCTAGGGTCCCCAGTCCGAGGTCGGCGGCGAGGGTCGCCACTCTAAAGGCGCCACGGAGGAGGGTAAGGAAGCGGACAAAGACTATGGTGGAGTGAGGACCACGTCCCGCGCCAGAGCCGCCTCCACGGACAGACGCAAACCCAGACCCTCCCCTATAGGTTCAGGTTTTGCGGCCGAAGTCCGCACCTTTTTTTTGGGGGGGGGGGTACTGTCACGTTCTGACCTTAGTTCCTTTGTGATGTCTTTGTTTTAGTATGGTCAGGGCGTGAGTTGGGTGGGCAGTCTATGTTCTTTTTTCTATGATTTGGTATTTCTGTGTTTGGCCTGTTATGGTCCTCAATCAGAGGCAGCTGTCAATCGTTGTCCCTGATTGAAAACCAGACTTAGGCAGCCTGTTTTCACCCTTGAGTTGTGGGTGATTATTTGTGGTTTAGTGTGTTTTGCAACTGACAGAGCTGTTTCGGTTTTGCTTTTTTTGTTTCTTTGTTTGATAGTGTTCAGTTTAAATAAATAACATGAACAAGTACCACGCTGCGCTTTGGTCCTCACCTTCTTCCACTGACGACCGTTACACCTTTATTTAACCAGGTAGGCTAGTTGAGAACAAATTCTAATTTGTAACTGCGACCTGGCCAAGATAAAGCAGTTCGACACATACAACAACACAAAGTTACACATGGAATAAACAAACATACAATCAATAATACAGTAGAAAAATCTATATACAGCATGTGCAAATGAGGTAGGATAAGAGAGGTAAGGCAATAAATAGGCCATGGTGGCGAAGTAATTACAATACAGCAATTAAACACTGGAATGGTAGATGTGCAGAAGATGAATGTGCAAGTAGAGATACTGGGGTGCAAAGGAGCAAGAGAAATAGATAAATACCGTATGGGGATGAGGTAGATTGGATGGGCTATTAACAGATGAGATATGTACATGTGCAGTGATCTGTGGGCTGCTTTGAAAGCTGGTGCTTAAAGCTAGTGAGGGAGGTAAGAGTCTCCAGCTTCAGAGATTTTTGCAGTTCGTTCCAGGCATTGGCAGCAGAAAACTGGAAGGAGAGGCGGCCAAAGGAAGAATTGGCTTTGGGGGTGACCAGTGAGATATACCTGCTGGAGCATGTGCTATAGGTTGGTGCTGCTATGGTGACCATTGAGCTGAGATAAGGCTTTTCCTAGCAGAGACTTGTAGATGACCTGGAGCCAGTGGGTTTGGCGATGAGTATGAAGCGAGGGCCAGCCAACGAGCGCATACAGGTCGCAGTGGTGGGTGGTATATGGGACTTTAGTGACAAAACGGATGGCACTGTGATAGACTGCATCCAATTTGTTGAGTAGAGTGTTGGAGGCTATTTTGTACAGTGGGGAGAACAAGTATTTGATACACTGCCGATTTTGCAGGTTTTCCTACTTACAAAGCATGTAGAGGTCTGTAATTTTTATCATAGGTACACTTCCACTGTGAGAGATGGAATCTAAAACAACAATCCAGAAAATCACATTGTTTGATTTTTAAGTAATTGATTTGCATTTTATTGCATGACGTAAGTATTTGACACATCAGAAAGGCAGAACTTAATATTTGGTACAGAAACCGTTGTTTGCAATTACAGAGATCATAAGTTTCCTGTAGTTCTTGACCAGGTTTGCACACACTGCAGCAGGGATTTTGGCCCACTCCTCCATACAGACCTTCTCCAGATCCTTCAGGTTTCGGGGCTGTCGCTGGGCAATACGGACTTTCAGCTCCCTCCAAAGATTGTATATTGGGTTCAGGTCTGGAGACTGGCTAGGCCACTCCAGGACCTTGAGATGCTTCTTACTCCTTAGTTGCCCTGGCTGTGTGTTTTGGGTCGTTGTCATGCTGGAAGACCAAGCCACGACCCATCTTCAATGCTCTTACTGAGGGAAGGAGGTTGTTGGCCAAGATCTCGCGATGCATGGCCCCATCCATCCTCCCCTCAATACGGTGCAGTCGTCCTGTCCCTTTTGCAGAAAAGCATCCCCCAAAGAATGATGTTTCCACCTCCATGCTTCACGGTTGGGATGGTGTTCTTGGGGTTGAACTCATCCTTCTTCTTCCTCCAAACACGGCGAGTGGAGTTTAGACCAAAAAGCTCTATTTTTGTCTCATCAGACCACATGACCTCCCATTCCTCCTCTGGATCATCCAGATGGTCATTGGCAAACTTCAGATGGGCCTGGACATGCGCTGGCTTGTGCAGGGGGACCTTGCGTGTGTTGCGGGATTTTAATCCATGACGGCGTAGTGTGTAACTAATGGTTTTCTTTGAGACTGTGGTCCCAGCTCTCTTCAGGTCATTGACCAGGTCCTGCTGTGTAGTTCTGGGCTGATCCCTCACCTTCCTCATGATCATTGATGCCCCATAAGGTGAGATCTTGCATGGAGCCCCAGACCGAGGGTGATTGACCGTCATCTTGAACTTCTTCCATTTTCTACTAATTGCGCCAACAGTTTTTGCCTTCTCACCAAGCTGCTTGCCTATTGTCCTGTAGCCCATCTCAGCCTTGTACAGGTCTACAATTTTATCCCTGATGTCCTTACACAGCTTCCTGGTCTTGGCCATTGTGGAGAGGTTGGAGTCTATTTGATTCAGTGTGTGGACAGGTGTCTTTTATACAGGTAACGAGTTCAAACAGCTGCAGTTAATACAGGTAATGAGTGGAGAACAGGAGGGCTTGGAGAGTTGTATGGCATTGAAGCTAATCTGGAGGTTAGTTAACACAGTGTCCAAAAAAGGGCCAGAGGTATACAGAATGGTATCGTCTGCGTAGAGGTGGATCAAAGAATCACCAGCAGCGAGAGCGGCATCATTGATGTATACAGAGAAGAGAGTCGGCCCGAGAATTGAACCCTGTGGTACCCCCATAGAGACTGCCAGAGGTCCGGACAACAGGCTCTCCGATTTGACATACTGATCTCTATCTGAGAAGTAGTTGGTGAACCAAGCGAGGCAAAGGCCTGCTCGCTGAAGTGTTTTAGCGTGCGTTTGACAGTGATGAGGGGTGGTCGTTTGACCGCAGAACCATTACTGATGCAGGCAATGAGGCAGTGATCGCTGAGATCTTGGTTGAAAACAGCAGAGGTGTATTTGGAGGGTGAGTTAGTTAGGATGATACAGTATCTATGAGGGTGCCGTGTTTATGGATTTGGGGTTGTACCTGGTAGGTTCATTGATCATTTGTGTGAGATTGAGGGCATCAAGTTTAGATTGTAGGATGGCCGGGGTGTTAAGCATGTCCCAGTTTAGGTCACCTAGCAGCACGAGCTCAGAAGATAGATGGGGGGCAATCAATTCACATATGGTGTCCAGGGCACAGCTTGGAGCAGAGGGTGGTCTATAGCAAGTGGCAACGGTGAGAGCAAAGGTGCATTTTTAGAAGTAGAAGCTTGAAATGTATTGGTACAGACCTGGAAAGTATAACAGAACTCTGTAGTCTATCTCTGCAGTAGATTGCAACACCGCCCCCTTTGGCAGTTCTATCTTGGCGGAAAATGTTATAGTTAGGTATGGACAGTTTTAGGTTTTTGGTGGTTTTCCTAAGCTAGGATTCAGACACAGCTAAGACATCCGAGTTGGCAGAATATGCTAAAGCAGTGAATGAAGCAAACTTAGGGAGTAGGCTTCTAATATTAACATGCATGAAACCAAGGCTTTTATGGTTACAGAAGTCAAGAAATGAGAGCACCTGGGAGTAGGAGTGGAGCTAGGCACTGCAGGTCCTGGATTAACCTCTACATTACTAGAGGAACAGAGGAGAAGTAGGATAAGGGTACGGCTAAAGGCTATAAGAACTGGCCGTCTAGCACGTTCTTAACAGAGAGTATAAGGAGCAGGTTTCTGGGCACGATAGCATAGATTCAAGGCATAATGTACAGACAAAGGTATGGTAGGAAGAGAGTAAATTGGAGGTAAACCTAGGCATTTAGTATTGCACAAGAATGATACATTTATGGATTTTTTTCAAGGTATTGTTTTCTCTTTGTTCATTTATCATGTTAAGACTTTCGCATAACAATAATGGAGGGAATTTGTGGTGTATGAGGCAGGTTTGGAAAACACACACACACACGTACACACACACACACATACACACACACACACACACACACACACACACACACGCACACACACATGCACACACACAGACATACACACACGGTCTTGTACAGCTAACCTTGTGGGGACACAGAATTCAGTCCCCATTCAAAATCCTATTTTCCATTACCCGTAACCCTAAACCTAACCCTAACCCGTACTCTTACCCTAACCTTAACCCTAACCCTAAACCTAACCCTAGCCCCTAACCCTAAACCTAAAACTAACCTTAGCTCCAAACCCTATCCCTTATTGTAATTCTAGCACTAATTTTAACCTTAACCCTAAACCCTCTAGAAAAAGCATTTCACCTTGTGGGGACTAACAAAATGTCCCCAGTTGGTGAACTGTTTGTTAGTTTACCATTCCTGTGGGGACTTCTGGTCCCCACAAGAATAGTTAAACACGTCCACACACACACCCACACTAGAATGACCTCACATTAAACATACATGTAGAGCTTCTGCGCTGAATGATCTTCACCTTATAATTGTATTAGAGAGCACAATAACAACAAGATAATGATTTGCATCCTTTCTAAAGTGGCCATTAATGCCTTTTCCAATTCCAACTACTCGATCCGCACGAGCCAAGTTTCATATCTGCCTCCCAGAGTTAATACAATTCATCGCCACTCTGCAATTAAAAAACAGAAGGAGCATTTAC
Source organism: Oncorhynchus clarkii lewisi (assembly GCF_045791955.1). Lineage (NCBI taxonomy): Eukaryota > Metazoa > Chordata > Actinopteri > Salmoniformes > Salmonidae > Oncorhynchus > Oncorhynchus clarkii. Next base: position 33,906,177 of record NC_092168.1, on the reverse strand, counting down.
CCCTTGGAATAATTGGCTGCATACATTTGTTCTGCTTTCTTACATTTCTTATTATTTTCCTCCGATGGTCTGTTTTGAAAAGTAGGGAGGAAGGGAGGGAGGCTGAAGAGATGTTTTGCCATACCATTGTAGTGTAAAGATATGTGTGTGTGTGTGGTTGGCTCAGGGGAACAGGCATAGCTGGGAACACAGGCTCAGTGAATTGGCTAATTAAGAGTCCATTCTCAACCCACTAAACAATCAACAGAGGCCTCCGCTACAAGCCACACACACACACACACACACACACACACACACACACACACACACACACACACACACACACACACAGAGAGGTGTAGTGTGCACCGTTAGATATGAGAAAACACCAACATACACCAACTTCCAGCAACTACCAGCACAGTGTGTAGCAGGCCATGGTAGGTACTGTAATCAAAAGCACACAGTATACTGTGTATGAGAGTTAGGACTGTTTTCTTTTACAGTACTTTTGTTGGTATGTTTTGTCTTTAGATTCGATTATATTAGATTGAGTTTATTATGTACAGGGATACAGATGTAGTTGTAGGTTACAGTGAAAGTCAATGAGACAAAATGTTGATAGTAACAATAATAATAATAGTAATAACAATAATATACACATGTACTACTGTAGCAATGATAAATTACCATTGGGTGGCGGGGGCAGGGGAAGAGTCCATTGGGGAATGTTCGTGGGGGAGCAGCAGGGGGGAAGTAGGGAGTGAATGGAAGAGTAATATACAGTATACATATTTACTCTATAACAATGATAATTGTCCATTGCGGGGTGGGTGGGGGAACGGTAATTGTTTTTTGGGGGGTACAATATACATAAGGGGAGCAGCAAGGAGGGAGGGGGGGGTGCCCTGATGCTCCTGTACTGCCCGCGTCTGAGTGAAGGAAGCAGGGAGAACAGGCTATGGCTAGGGTGGCTTGGGTCCTTGATTATCTTTTTGGCCTTCCTGCAAAACCTGGTGTTGTAATTGTCCTGGAAGGCAGGCAGTGTGCACCCAATGGTGCGCTCGGCTAAGCCCACCACCCTCTGTAGCGCTTTTTGGTCCGCAGCGGTGGAGTTGCCCTACCAGGACGTGATGCAGCCTGACAGTGGTGCTCCTGTAGAAAGAACACTGTGTGGGCCATCTGGGAAAGGTTGCATTTCTTCAGCATCCTGAGGTTGAAGTGTTGCTGACGTGCCTTCTTCACCATGGTGTCCGTGTGGTTTGACCATTTCAGCTTCTCGGCGATGTGCACGATGAGGATCTTGCCGTTTTTGACCATCAGCAAGGCTGCCTCGTTGATGATGATGGGGGCGTGCCCAGCCTGGTTTCTCCTGAAGTCCACAACCAGCGCCTTTGTTTTGCTGTTGAGGGAGAAGTTGTTTACCTGGCACCATGCCATCAGAGTGCCTACCTCAACCCTGTTGGCCATCTCGTGGTTGTTGGTAATCAGGCGTACTATTGTGGTGTCTCAACAAACTTAATAATGGAGTTGGAACTGTGTGAGGACACGTAATTATGGGTATACAGGGAGTACAGGATGGGACTGAGGACGCACCCATGTGAGGCCCCAGTGTTGAGAATCAGTGTAGAGGAGGTAACTTTGCCTACCTTCACCACCTAGGGGCGGCCCGTCAGGAAGTTCAGGACCCAATTGCAGAGGGAGGAGTTCAGTCCCAGGGCCATGAGCTTTGTGGTGAGTTTAGAGGGCACTATGGTATTTAAGGCTGAGCTGTAGTCAATGAGCAGCATCCTCACATATGCATTACTTTTGTCCAGGTGGGTGAGGGCAGTGTGTAGTGCAATGACAATTGCATCGCCTGTGGATCTGTCAGGGCGGTAGGCGAATTGGAGAGGGTCGAGTGTGTCAGGGTGGTGTAGTTTTTGACCATCCTCTCGAAGCACTTCATGATGACGGAGGTGAGTGCTAGTCATTCAGTTTAGTTACTTTCCCTTTCCTGAGCATGGGGATAGTAGTGGACATCTTGAAGCAGGTTGGGGTAGTGGCCTGAGCTAGAAAGAGTTTAAAAATGTTTGAAAACACAAGAGCCAGCTGGTCTGCACATACTCTGAAGGCGAGGCTAGGGATTCTGTCTGGGCCGGCAGCCTTGCGAAGGGTTAACACGTTTGAATGAGTTACATACGTCCTCCATGGAGACCGTAAGTACATAGCCCTTGTCATTGTGCACAAAGCGTGAGAAAAGTAGGGTGGCTTTGATGTCTGCTTTTTAAAAAAATCTGTGATCGTTAGGAGCCTCTGCCATATGTACACCTTGTATCTGATCCGCTGAATTGCTCCTCCATTTTGTCCCTTTACTTGTGTTTCGCCATCTTGATCAATCTGAGTAGGTCGTAATTGTACTGTTTAACCATACTATTGTCCCGAGCAACCTTGCCGTGTTGATAAGCAGCGTCTCACTCCTTCAGTTTCCCTACAAGGCTGTCATCAATCGACAGTTTTTGATTCAGGTAAGTTTTGAAAGTCACTATCGCTATCACGTCATCTATGCATTTTTTTATGAAACCGGTGACTGAATTAACAGATTCGACCCGGAAATGTTTCCAGTCCACGTGATCAAAACAGTCTTGGCGAGTAGATTCTGATTGGTTGGACCAACATTGTGCGGACTTGACCACTGGAACTTCCCTCTTGAGTCTTTGATTTTAGGCGGGGATATACATAATGGCATCATTGTCAGATTTACCAAAAGGAGGATGGGAGATAGCCTTATACCTATGTCTAAATGTCATGTAGCAATGGTCAAGTGCTGAATTTCCACGAGTAGGACTGTCAATGTGTTATTAATAATTTGGGAGCAAGTACCTCAAATTACCTTTGTAAAACTCCCCCACAACAATGAACGCTGCCTCCAGGTATACAGTCTCCAGTTTGTTCATTGTCCAATGAAGATATTTGAGAGCATTTTTGGTGTACACTTGGGGCGGGATGTACACAGCCATGGCGATAATCCCTGAGAACTATCTTGGAAGGTAAAAAGAGTGATATTTGATAACCAAGTATTCCAAGCAGGAGAGCAGTAACTCGCAAGTTCCTGTATGTTTCACCCGTCACAATGTTGTTGGTCATAAAACAGAGCCCACCACTTTTGATTTTGCCAGAGACAGCTCGCTTCCTGTCCGCTCAAAACACTGTTAAAAACCCTCTGGTTGTATATAAATCATTTGGATGTTGGGGGAGAGACAAGTCTCAGAAAAATAGAGTATGTTGCAGAATCTGATTTCCCTCTGGAACGAGATCCTTGCTCTGAGTTCGTCAAGTTTATTAATTGGACATTGGCGAGTAGTATGCTTGGTAATGGAGGACGGGTCACCCGGCGCCTTAATCTCACTAAGACCCCGCCACGTCTGCCTCTCCATTGGTGTCTCCGCTTCATACTCTCTGGTTGGACTCTCAGGAAGCCCGAAGTCTCACCGAAATGGCTAGCCCATTGTTACGCCGTCTCCGGGAATTCGGGAAGTTCGGGTGGACGGTGAGTAAGTTATTAATTTTCCAATAGTTCTGCCCGGGTGTATGAAGTATTGCTGAAACTAACTGATTAAGAAAATGAGAGAAGAAAACTACAAAAAACACACGTTTAAACTGTGATGTTTAGTAGGGGCTCAAAGCAAGGCGCCATCTGTCTGCACCACCTTGCCATTGTTTTTCGAGTGTGTGTGTGTGTGTGTGTGTGTGTGTGTGTGTGTGTGTGTGTGTGTGTGTGTGTGTGTGTGTGTGTGTGTGTGTGTGCGTGTGTGCGTGTGTGTGTGTGTGTGTGTGTTCATGCGGGTGTGTGTGTGCAGGTGCGTGCGCTTGCATGTTTGGCTTATGTAACAAAGTTACAATTAATTATGAATTCTCTCCATGAACGATTAATTAGAAAATACCCTAAAAAAAAAGTTTTTTTTACTGTTATCTATTCTATCTGGTCTGTGGCTGCTCTGGTTTCTGTTCTTCGTCCCATAGGGGTTAGCTGTATTATTCTTAATGTTATAGTTTAGTGCCTGTGAATAGATACCATTTCGCCTCCCAAATGGAACCTTATTCCCTGGTCAAAAAAAGTGCACTATATAGGGAACAGGGTGCTTTTTGGAACTAAAACCTACTTAGCAGCCTCCAGACCTCTTTAATCAATGCCGATACGCTAGCTGCTATTACAGTCTGTTCAAGGTAACAATTTCAAGGTAGCAATTTTTCATCAAGGGTTGTGTGTGCTGCTGCGTTGTTGCTACAAGCAATTCTAGCTGCATCTTATATCGCGCTGCACATCAGTTGCCAAAGCTAGCTAGCAGATATACCTTTTAAGTTACTGGCTTTTTTTATTTTTTTTATTTTTGAAAAGAGCGTCTAACCCTTCAATCTCCTAGAGTGGCCTCAACACTGATTCTGGAATTTTGCAGATTGACTCAGAAAATGGTAGTGAATTTTTTGCATTTCGGCAATACACAGAAAAAGAAGTAATTGATGCCTTACTTGCTATACCTAGAAATCCTCAGGGGCTGACCAACTGGAGTAGGGTCTGCTCAAGTGTCCTACCCTCCTCATTGCTGGCTCAGGAAATATTCCAAAAGTATGGAAAACCGCTTATGTGCTGCCACTCCTTAAGGGCGGGATAGTATTGATCTTGATAATTATCGTCCCATCTCCAGATTTCCATATCTAGCCAAGATTCTCAAATATTTGGTAAATAAGCAACTTCTGAGCATGGTATGTTGACTATAAATCAATCTAGGTTTAGACTAGTGCACAGCACTATCACAGCTACCACGTTAGTTGTTAATGATATTGTCAATGCTTTAGACACTAAAATGAACTGTGCTGCCTTGTTTGTGGACCTGTCAAAATCATTTGATATTGTTAATCATGCTATTTTATTGAACAAGTTGTCCTCGATTGGCCTGGGCTCTGACGCCTGCACTTGGTTTCATGATTATCTTAATGACAGAACTCAGGCCATCGTGATTGATCGGGTTAAGTCTGCATTTCTTGAAGTGCATAAAGGTGTTATGCAGGGGTTGATACTAGCACCTGTTCTTTTCACAATTTATAGAAATGCTATTATATATTACATATAGAAATGCTATTAGTCTGTTAAAAATTGTAAATTTCATTGATATGCGGATGATACTATTGTCTATGCAATTGCCCCGACAGCTGACCTGTCTGTGACAAGGCTACATTCTGATTTTACTGTTGTGCAGGAAGCCTTAACTGATTTAAAACTTGTGCTTAATACGGGCAAAACTAAACACATGTTGTTTTCAAGCTCTTGTAAGATTGTCTCAGAGGGATTGCATCTTCTCACGTTGGATGGTACTATAATTGAACCAGTCCTTGCAAACACATATGTTGGTATTTTATCTTTTAAAAAACATACAAATGAGCTTGTTAAGAAACTAAGATTTAAAGTGTGTTTGTTTTTTTTGACAAAAACAGATCTTGTCTCTCCTCTCTCTAGTCAGCAGGAAGCAGATTGTGCAGTCAACCTTTCTACCTGCTCTTGATTATGATGATACTATTTCTCAAACTGCAGCTGCCTCTCCTCTTAAACCCCTGGATGCCATTACTCATCACTGAATTCTTTACCAAACGGTTGGCTGGACCTTTTTGAAGTCACATGGATCACATCATTATTTTTGTTTACAAGGCCCTCCTTGTAAAGCTTCAGACACCTAACTTCACTGTTAACATTTCAAATTCAAAGTTATCAAACCCGTTCACGGAGTTGTTTAACTCCGGAGACTCTTTTAGTTAGATTAGTTAGATTAGAAGTCATGCTTTAGTTTTCTTGCTCTATATGTTTGAAATGATCTCCAAAATACATTTTGAATAGATGCGTTGGGGTCCCTAGGGCAGTTCAGGCAGTGGACAGAGGAATTTTATAATGAAGAGTGTGTTTGTTTTGGTTCACTACGTTTTGTGTATATTGTGTATATTTGTTTTTGAATGTGCAATATGCGTTAAGCTGTATTTTATTTGTTTGTATTATATTTTATAGTGCCTTCGGAAAGTATTTTTTTGGAGAGTCCCTGTAATCCTAGATTCAGATCATTCAGTTGAGAAAAAGTGAAAATTATGGTCAGTAAAGAAAACTTCAAACTCGTCTCTCAATTTAAAAAAACGTGTCAATACTTTTCCCCTTGATAACCAGCGCACCTCTGTATGTTGTAAAAGCGTTACATTGTCGCTGCCCATATCATTGCATAATGCATAAAATACACGAGAGTTCAGGGGCCTTGCTTTAACAAAGTTGACCATTTTCCTTGTAGTGTCCAAAACATATTTCAAGCTGTCAGGTATTCCCTTGGCAGCAAGAGCCTCTTGGTGGATGCTGCAGTGTACCCAACTGGTGTCGGGAGCAACTGCTTGCACACACATTACCACTCCACTATGTCTCCATGAGCAGCAGCTATGTTTGGCTACATACAGTTAGTGGAGTTTCCGCGTGAGAGTAATGGTTAATCAAATCAAATCAAAGTTTATTTGGCACGTGCACCGAATACAACCTTACAGTGAAATGCTTACTTACAGGCTCTAACCAATAGTGCAAAAAAGGTATTAGGTGAACAATAGGTAGGTAAAGAAATAAAACAACAGTAAAAAGACAGGCTATATTCAGTAGCGAGGCTATAAAAGTAGCGAGGCTACATACAGTCAGGCTGATTGAGGTAGTATGTTCATGTAGATATGGTTAAAGTGACTATGCATATATGATGAACAGAGAGTAGCAGGAGCGTAAAAGAGCGGGTTGGCGGGTGGATGTGATTGGATGTTAATTATTTGACCAGGCTACCTGTATTTTCCATAGTGTTATTATTTAGCTGAACACTAGATGGTTTAATTTAACTTTTGGCTGTGAAACGATGCTACTCAGGTTTGAAAAAAACTAAAATGTTGAAAACCGTTGAAAAATATAAATGGACTGCTTGAAAATGTGAGGGTAAATTTAAAAAAAAATATATATATATATATATATATATATATATATATATATATATATATATATATATATATATATATATATATATAATTTTTCACATTTTAATTTGGCGCACCCACAATGGCCTTGCGAGTACGCGTGCCCCAGTTTGGGAATACCTACCTTACAGCCTTATTCTAAAATTGCTTAAATCGTTTTTTTCCCTCATCAATCTACACACTATACCCCATAATGACAAAGCAAAAACAGGGTTTTTTTCTATATCGAGTTGTAGAAACATCTCAAGGATGATCAATGGAAACCGGATGCACCTGAGCTCACTTTCGTGTCTCATAGTAAATGGTCTGAATACTTATGTAAATAAGGTATTTCTGTTTTTATTTTTATTACATTTGCTTTATTACAGTTTTCACTTTGTCATTATGGGGTTTTGTGTGTAGATTGTTGAGGATTTATTTTATTTTATTTAATACATTGTTGTCATTTGGGGACAATTGCACTGTGGAAATGTATTACTTTTTAACAATAATTCCCACAATTATATTTTTAGGGGGTCTTAATGTTGTGACAACAATCGGATACTGGTCATGTTCTTACCAAGCTTTTACCTCTCTGGTTTTCTTTGTTGTGAACCACATTCCTCCTATCTGTCGGACGTACCTCAAAGGCCCCATGTGTACCTCATGTTTAAAAACTAGGGAATCTGAATCACTGAGCAGAGCCTGAACACGCAGAGAGGGTCATCCATGCTCAAAGAGACAAGTCAACCATGTGCTAAAGCACAAATGCACAGACACACACACACCACATTGCCTCTCCTCTTGTCCATAAAAACACATTGGGGGTCAGGGAAGTCATGCTGAGGTTTTGTGCTGTGTTTGTTTGGTAGTGTTTATATGTCCCTTGCACGGCCCAGTTTGCCTATGAGCAGCGGTTGCTCCTTCCTCCTCTGTGCTGTGAGTGCCACACACATGCACACACGCACGCACGCGCACATGCGCACACTCAAACAGACACACACGTACCCTAGTGGAACGTCCCTCCCTCCCATCCCTCCCATAGCGTGGCTGAGAATTAATTTCCGTGATGAGCGCCGGGTTCCATCCCTCCCGTAGAGAGAAGCAGAAAACATATTAACACCACCTCCAATCATCTGTGGAGTATGCTTTTATCAGGCTGCTACGGGTACTGCTAGGTTACACACACACACACACACACACACACACACACACACACACACACACACACACACACTCTGCTACGGGGCTTCTGCCAGCCATAGGGGATATGAATACTGCTCATCTGTTTCAACCGTACATCGCTGATCTGCTTGTGGGGAGATCGAGATAGACTCCCCCATCACACACTGACACACACACAATTGTGGAGAGAGAGAAAGCCAGCTCTGTAAATAATGTTAATCTTCTAGCAACAAGCTGGGGTTTTATTTTGTTTTTTATTCGGCTGGAGTCTGGATTAGGTCTGACAAGGACTTTCTTTGAGAATAGTCTATAATAGGTTTGATAAAGACTCTGTCTGAGGATCCCAGGATGAGAATAATCGGGGCTGCCCTCTGTTAACCAATCAGAGAACACAATATTGCACTGTGAGAATGGAAGTTAGTGGGGGTGAAAAGAGGAGACTGGTTGGATCGCCTCCAGCCCCAGTAAACTCTCTGATCCAAGGTGGACAGTATGATCAATATTAGAAGATGGGCTGAATCCCAAATTGTAACCTATTCCCTTTATTGCACTTCTTTTGACCAGGGCCCATAGTGAATAGGTTCCATTTGGGACTCAGCCAGGATATAATCTCATCCTCTCCTCCCTCCCCTGATGAAATATGAAATTACAAACGTGTTACTGTTGTTGTCTCTCTCTCTCTCGCTCTCTCTCTAGCTGGCTGTGGGTTAAAATCCAGGCTGGATGGATTTGATATCATGGGGGGGTAACATAGTTATTTCCTATGTTTATGTCTGCTGCGGTGTGTTTGTGTGTCTGTGCGTGCAAGTGTGTGTGTGTGTATCTGCGTGGCATGTCTGCGTGTGTCTGTTGGTATGAGGAAGAGGAGAGAGGAAAAACAACAAAACTAGATTATGGTTAATAATAACAGCAATAAGACAAGGATTTGTCTGCCTGACCTTCTAAAAACCTCATCCATCAAATATATCTGGTGGAGGATGGAGGAGTCAGGGCTGAGGTCTCCGCTAGCTGTTTCTCTCATATCTAATGGTGCACACTACACCTCTGTGTGTGTGTGTGTGTGTGTGTGTGTGTGTGTGTGCGCGTGCCTCCATGCGTGTGTCCATGTGTGTGCATGCATCTTTTTGTTCATGGGTCAGGACTTTGTCCTGATGTGTTTCTCTGTGTTTTCTCCTATCCCACAGAGATCCTACAAGGCGGTGTGTATGTCGACCAGAATAAGTTCCTGTGCCATGCAGACACCATCCACTGGCAAGATATCGTCAAGAACGCCCGCGTCAGCCCTCTGGTGGTGCCCACCAATAGCAGTGTTACATGTGAGTAGCTCATCAATGAAAGAGAAGGAAACATCTATTGACTTAAATAAGTTATGTTGCCTTTTTACTGGATGGTTTTCACAAGAACAGAAAGAGATATACAGGGGGGATATACAGGGGGGATATACAGGGGGGATATATAGGGGGGATATACAGGGGGGATATACAGCGGAGGATATACAGGGGGGATATACAGGGGGGATATATAGGGGGGATATGCAGGGGGGATATACAGGGGGGATATACAGGGGGGATATATAGGGGGGATATACAGGGGGGATATACAGGGGGGATATATAGGGGGGATATACAGGGGGGATATATAGGGGGGATATACAGGGGGGATATACAGGGGGGATATATAGGGGGGATATACAGGGGGGATATACAGGGGGGATATATAGGGGGGATATACAGGGGGGATATGGGGGGGGTGTATACAGGGGGGATATACAGCGGAGGATATACAGGGGGGATATATAGGGGGGATATACAGGGGGGATATACAGAGGGGATATACAGGGGGGATATACAGGGGGGATATATAGGGGGGATATACAGGGGGGATATACAGGGGGGATATACAGGGGGATATATAGGGGGGATATGGGGGGATGTATAGGGGGGATATACAGCGGAGGATATACAGGGGGGATATACAGGGGGGATATACAGGGGGGATATACAGGGGGGATATATGTGGGGGGATATACAGGGGGGATATACAGGGGGGATATACAGGGGGGATATATATAGGGGGGATATATAGGGGGGATATATAGGGGGGATATACAGCGGAGGATATACAGGGGGGATATACAGGGGGGATATACAGGGGGGATATACAGGGGGGATATACAGGGGGGATATATAGGGGGGATATACAGGGGGGATATACAGCGGAGGATATACAGGGGGGATATATAGGGGGGATATACAGGGGGGACATACAGCGGAGGATATACAGGGGGGTATATAGGGGGGATATACAGGGAGATATACAGCGGAGGATATACAGGGGGGATATACAGCAGAGGATAAATATGGGGGATATACAGGGGGGGTGTACAGGGGGGATATACAGGGGGGGTGTACAGGGGGGATATACAGGGGGGATATATAGGGGGGATATACAGGGGGGATATACAGGGGGGGTATACAGCGGGGTCATACAAGGGGAATATACAGGGGGGATATACAGCAGAGTATAAATATGGGGGATATACAGCGGGGATATACAGCGGGGGAAATACAAGGGGAATATACAGGGGGGATATACAGAGGGGATATACAGCAGAGGATATACAGCGGGGGATATACAGGGGGGATATGCAGCAGAGGATATACAGGGAGGGTACAAAGGGCGGGATATACCGGGGGATATACAAGAGGGAGATATAAAGGGGGGGGGACAGGAGGGAGGGACATACAGGGGGATATATAAGGGAAGGGAAGGGAAGGGAGATACAACTGGGAGATATACAGGGGGATATACAGATGGGGAAATATACAGTGTGTGGATAAAAAGAGCGGGATATACGGGGATGAAACAGTTGAAGTTGGAAGTTGACATACACCTTAGCCAAATACATTTAAACTCAGTTTTTCACAATTGCTGACATTTAATCTTAGTAAAATTCCCTTTCTTGGGTCAGTTAGGATCACCACTTTATTTAAAACATGTGAAATGTCCGGATAATAGTAGAGAGCTGCTTTATTTCAGCTTTTATTTATTTCATCACATTCCCAGTGGGTCTGAAGTGTACATACACTCAATTACTATTTGGTAGCATTGCCTTTAAATTGTTTAACTTGGGTCAAACGTTTCAGGGAGCTTTCCACACGCTTTCTGACGGATGTCTTGAGATGTTGCTTCAATATATCCACATAATTTTCAATTCCTCATGATGCCACCTATTTTGTTAAGTGCACCAGTCCCTCCTGCAGCAAAGTACCCCCACAACATGATGCTGCCACCCCCGTGCTTCACGGTTGGGATGGTGTTCTTCGGCTTGCAAGCCTCCCCCTTTTTCCTCCAAACATAACGATGGTCATTATGGCCAAACAGTTCTATTTTTTTTTCATCAGACCAGAGGACATTTCTCCAAAAAGTACGATCTTTGTCCCCATGTGCAGTTGCAAACCGTAGTCTGGCTTTTTTATGGCAGTTTTGTAGCAGTGGCTTCTTCCTTGCTGAGTGGTCTTTCAGGTTAAGTCGATATTGGACTCGTTTTACTGTGGATATTGATACTTTTGTACCTGTTTCCTCCAGCAACTTCACAAGGTCCTTTGCTTTTGTTCTGGGATTGATTTGCACTTTTCGCATCAAAGTACGTTAATCTCTAGGAGACAGAACGCGTCTTCTTCCTGAGCAGTATGACGGCTGCGTTGTCCCATTGTGTTCATACTTGCGCACTATTGTTTGTACAGATCAACGTGGTATCTTTAGGCATTTGGACATTGCTTCCAAGGATGAACAAGACTTGTGGAGGTCTACCGTTTTTTTCTGAGGTCTTGGCTGATTTCTTTTGATTTTCCCATGATGTCAAGCAAAGAGGCACTGAGCTTGAAGGTAGGCCTTGAAATACTTCCACAGGTACAACTCCAATTTACTCAAATTATGTCAATTAGCCTATCAGAAGCTTCTATAGCCATGACATCATTTTCTGGAATTTTCTAAGCTGTTTAAAGGCTCAGTCATAATTTGGGATTTCTGTGTTCGTCCTAGTATGGTTCCCAATCAAAGGCAGCTGTCAATCATTGTCCCTGATTGAGAATCATACTTAGGTAGCCTGGTTTCACTTTTGAGTTGTGGGTGTTTATTTTCCGTGTTTGTGTTTGAGCCACACAGGACTGTTTTGTTTGTTTCACATTGTTGTTTTGTATTTTGTAGTGTTCAGTTTTTCTTATTAAGTTATGGACACTTACCACGCTACAAATTGGTCCGATCTATCTTACTCCTCCTCAGAGGAAGACCACGAACATTACAGAAACACCCACCACAAAAGGACCAAGCAGCGTGGTAACGGGCAGCAGCAGCAGCGGCAGCGATACTTGGAGAACTGGACTTGGGAGGAGATTCTGGACGGCAAGGGACCATGGGCACAGGCTGGAGAATATCGCCGCCCCAAGGCTGAGCGGAGGCAGCAAAATCGGAGAGGCGGCGGTATGAGGCGGCAGCGCGGCTGGAAGCCTGAGAGGCAGCCCCAAAAATTTCTGGGAGGAAGGCACACGGGGAGTGTGGCGAAGTCCGGTAGGAGACCTGCGCCAACTTCCCGTGCTTACCGGAGAGAGAGAGGGACCGGGCAGGCACCGTGTAATGCGGTGGAGCGCACTGTGTTCCCGGTGCGTGTGCATAGCCCGGTGCGGTACATTGCAGCGCCTCGTATCGGCCGGGCTAGAGTGGGCATCGAGCCAGGTGCCATGATCCGGCTCAGCGCATCTGGTCTCCAGTGCATCTCCTCGGACCGGTGTACATGGCACCAGCCTTATGCATGGTGTCCCCGGTTCGCCAGCACAGCCTGGCTACAGGGAGCATCCAACCAGGTAAGGTTGGTCAGGTTCAGTGCTCAAGAGCTCCAGTGCGCCTTCATGGTCCGGTCTGTCCGGTGCCACCTCCACGTACCAGCCCTCTGGTGGCAGCCCCCAGCACCAGGCTGTCTCTCCGTCTTCTCCCTACAGGTGCTCCCGCATGTATAGCGCTGCCAAAGCCTTTCTCCTCTCCAGCGCTGCCAGAGTCTCCCATCTGTCCTGAGCTGCCAGAGTCTCCAGTCTGTCCTGAGCTGCCAGAGTCTCCCACCTGTCCAACGCTGCCGGAGTCTCCCGCCTGTCCGGCGCTGCCGGAATCTCCCGTGGCGAGGGTCCCCAGTCTGAGGTCGGCGGCGAGTGTCGCCGCTCTTAAGAGGCCACGGAGGCGAAGAGAGAGGCGAAGAAGGACTATGGTGGAGTGGGGTCCACGTCCCGCGCCAGAGCCGCCATCGCGGACAGACACCCACCCAGACCCTCCCCTATAGGTTTAGGTTTTGCGGCCAGAGTCCAAAAGGGAGATATACAGGGGGATATACAGAAGGGGGGATATATGAGGGGGATATACGGGGGGATATATGGGGGAGATATGCAACTGGGAGATATACGGGGGGATACAGGGCAGGATATACGGGGTGATATATAGAGAGGGGGGATATACAAGGGGGATATAGAGGAGGGGGGTATACTGGAGGGGCTATACACGGGGGATATACATGAGGGGAATATACCAGGAGGATATATGGTGGGATATATGGGAAGGGTTATACGGAAGAGGATATACAGGGGGATATGCGGGAGCTATACGGGGGGGTGTACAGAGGGGGATATATGGGGATGGGGGGGTTGCTATACAGGAGGAATTATATTTCCAGGACTGGGACATACAGGAAGGAGGATATACAGGGGGAATATACAGGAAAAATAACTCAAAAGTAAAAGATTTAAGTGCCTTAGTGCATCCCCTACAATTCTCCATTCTATGTCAAAACTGAAATTGTCATACTGGTCCCCCGTGGGAATCAAACTCACAACCCTAACATTGCAAGTGCCATACTCATCACATCATCCCAAAACACTTGATGTACTCAATTACTGTATTGGTCGTTGTTTTTCCTCATGGTGATGGAAAGTCTACAGGTACAAACCTAGATGACCAGCCTATGTACAATGCAGTCATGTACAGTACATTTAACATGAAGTGGTTTGTAAGGATTGTAAATTAATACTGCACAAAAAGTGGATATTTTCCATGTTATTTGATCAAGAAATGTAATTTGATGTAAATGTTGTGTGTCTTTGCCCATAACTTTGCACCTGTCACGCCCTGCTCGAAGTATTTTGTGTTTATTTTCATTTATTTGGTCAGGCCAGGGTGTAGCATGGGTTTTTGTATGTGGTGTGTTGGGTTTGTAGCTTAGTGGGGTGTTCTAGTGAAGTCTATGGCTGTCTGAAGTGGTTCTCAATCAGAGGCAGGTGTTTATCGTTGTCTCTGATTGGGAACCATATTTAGGCAGCCATATTCTTTGGGTGTTTCGTGGGTGATTGTCCTTAGTGTCCTTGTAACTGTCTTGTGTTAGTTTGCACCAGTTTAGGCTGTTTCGGTTTTCGTTACGTTTATTGTTTTGTAGTGTTTGTATTTAGATTTGTGTTGCTTCAGTTGAATAAACATGGATCGCAATCTACACGCCGCATTTTGGTCCGACTCTACTTCAACCGAAGAAAGCCGTTACAGCACCTTCCGATGCAAATGTTTGAGAACAGGGTTTTGTTCTTTCTGCATCCCATTAGAATTGAAATAACAGAGAAAGGGTCACGGCATCAACTTTTACAGTTCCAACTATTAAATCCTGTAAAATACTGTTCTTAATTATACAACTACCTTTCTTGCCAAAGCGGAGTTGCTGAAAAAATATTTTTGCCCACGTTACAGACGTCTATATCGGTCCGCAAATACTAGTAAAGGCCCAGTGCACTGCTTTTGTGAAAACATGTTTAAAAAAAATAAAATAAAAAAATAAAAAAAACATTTATAGTAATGTATTTGTTTTTATTCAGATTTTTCACTTGATTTTTTGCTAGTGAGCATTTGGATGAGGTGAAAGGGAGATTATCAGTGGTCTTTTATGTCTTCCATTTCCTAATAATTGCTCCCACAGTTGATTTCTTCAAACCAACCTGCTTACCTATTGCAGATTCAGTCTTCCCAGCCTGGTGCAGGTCTACAATTTTGTTTCTGGTGTCCTTTGACAGCTCTTTGGTCTTGGCCATAGTGGAGTTTGGAGTGTGACTGTTTGAGGTTGTGAACAGGTGTCTTTTATATTGATAACAAGTTCAAACGGGTGCCATTAATACAGGTAACAAGTGGAGGACAGAGGAGCCTCTTAAAGAAGAAGTTACAGGTCTGTGAGAGCCAGAAATCTTGCTTGTGTGTAGGTGACCAAATACTTATTTTCCACCATAATTTGCAAATAAATTCATTCAAAATCCCACAATGTGATTTTCTGGATTTCTTTTCTCATTTTGTCTGTCATAGTTGAAGTGTACCTATGATGAAAATTACAGGCCTCTCTCATCTTTTTAAGTGGGAGAACTTGCACAATTGGTGGCTGACTAAATACTTCATTGCCCCACTGTACATATGTTATCGTTGTCCCCATCTCCCAAGCTTACCCAATTATCATAAAGGTAGGGAGCGAGGGAGCAAGGACGTGAGGGAGGGAAGGAAGGGTAGCAAAGGGCAGTAGATGGAAAGTCAGAGAGTGTCAGGGATAGATGGAGAGAGGGAGAGGGGAAGGGAAGGGAGAGGATGTAGATAGAAATGTCAGAGAGAAAGTGTCAGGCTTCAATGTAATTGCTCTTAACTGAACTGGAACACCCAACTCCAGCACTCATCCTGCCTCACACTGCAATTACCAGGCAGTCAATTAAGCCCTCCAAAACACAGCTAACACTAATATAACAGCAGAGTGTCTAGCTAGGTGCTACTGCTGCTGTCTCTCTCCACTGCAGCAGTCGTTAATGAGAGAACACTCTGTAGTTCATTAAAGGTAGACTCAGCTTCTCCACTGTTTTGGTCCCGTCGCTACCACGCTGAAGCAGCGTGTAGCGAACCCGTGCGCATGTGCAGATACTGTGTGTGAGAGCGAAGTCTTACATCTCGCTCATCTCGATATCTCCGGTGCTACTCGTGGCAGCGTCAAATCGTCTACTATTAAGGAAACAAAACAGTAGAGTACATTGTGTCACTCTGTTGCAATCTTCATAGCCATATCAGATATTACCTGGTGCTTGGTAAAGAATCTAGTAAGATGATAGTGATTACGATGATTATAGCATATCTAACATTCTCTCTCTGCAAACAACTCTTGTTTTAGGTGAAACGTTTTTACCCATCTCGAAGGACCATGTACAAAAGAGACTCACGTTGGGTTTTGAAAAATGCCCGTCATTACCAGGTTCTTGGTAGAGAAGTGTGTTAAATTGGTCGTGTTTTCGTATCATGGATGTGTGTGTACTTGGTGTAACAGTATATGTTTATGTTCTTGTCCACAGGCCAGAAGTGTCACAAATCCTGTAACGGTCGCTGTTGGGGCCCCAAGGAGGACCAGTGTCAAAGCTGTGAGTTTCCTATAGTCAGTCAGTCTCTCTCTCTTCAATTCAGTGTCTGCTTTAATGATAATGCAGAGGATTTCCCCAACATTGCTGTTTATGCATATCCCACAATAGTTACTGGGGTCAAATTTGTCTCTCTGTCTCGCTCTCTCTCTGTCCCCCTCTCTGTCTCTCTCCCCCTCTCTGTCTCTCAATTCAAGGGCTTTATTGGCATGGGAAACTAAACATATGAAACAAGTGAAGAAGAAAATAAACAAAAGTGAAATAAACAATAGAAATGAACAGTAAACATTACACTCACAGAAGTTCCAAAATAATAATGACATTTAAAATGTCATACAGTGTCATACAGTGTTGTAACGATGTGCAAATAGTTAAAAATATATAAGCATAAATATGGGCAATCTCTCTCTCTCTCTCTCTCTCTCTCTCTCTCTCTCTCTCGTAATCCCAGTTGGCATCTTAATTGGGGAGGACGGGGTCATAGTAATGGCTGGAATGGAATCAATGGAATGATATTGAACACATATTGAACACATCAAACACATTCCATTCCATTCACTCCAATACAGTCATTATTATGACCTAACTTCCCCTCATCAACCTCCTGTGCTCCATCGCTCTCCCTCTATTACTCCATCCCTCACCCTCTATCCCTCTTCCTCTATTACTCCATCCCTCTCCCTCCACCCCTCTCCCTCCATCCCTCTCCCTCTATTACTCCATCCCTCACCATCTATCCCTCTTCCTCTATTCCTCCATCCCTCTCCCTCCATCGCTCTCCCTCTATTACTCCATCCCTCACCCTCTATCCCTCTTCCTCTATTACTCCATCCCTCTCCCTGCATCCCTCTCCCTATATTACTCCATCCCTCTCCCTCCATCCCGCTCCCTTCATCCCTCACCCTCCATCCCCCTCCCTCCAACCCTCTCCCTCTATTACTCCATCCCTCTCCCTCTATTACTCCATCCCTCTCCCTCTATTACTCCATCCCTCTCCCTCCATCCCTCTCCCTCCATCCCTCTCCCTCCACCCCTCTCCCTCCATCCCTCTCCCTCCATCCCTCTCCCTCCATCCCTCTCCCTCTATTGATCTATCCCTCTCCCTCTATTACTCCATCCCTCTCCCTCTATTACTAATCCCTCTCCCTCTATTACTCCATCCCTCTCCCTCTATTACTCCATCCCTCTCCCTCCATTCCTCTTCCTCTATTACTCCATCCCCCTCCCTCCATCCCTCTCCCTCCATCCCTCTTCCTCTATTACTCCATCCCTCTTGCTCCATCCATCTCCCTCCATCCCTCTCCCTCTATTACTCAATCCCTCTCCCTCCATCCCTCTCCCTCCCTCAATCCCTCTCCCTCCCTCCATCCCTCTCCATCCATCCCTCCCTCTCCCTCCCTCCATCCCTCTCCCTCTATTACTCCATCCCTCTCCCTCTATCCCTCTCCCTTCCTCAATCCCTCTCCCTCCCTCCATCCCTCTCCCTCTATTACTCCATCCCTCTCCTTCCATCCCTCTCCCTCCATCCCTCTCCCTCTATTACTCCATCCCTCTCCCTCATCCCGCTCCGTCCCTCAATCCCTCTCCCTCCATCCCTCTTCCTCTATTACTCCATCCTTCTCCCTCTATCCCTCTTCCTCTATTACTCCATCCCTCTCCCTTCATCCCTCTTCTTCTATTACTCCATCCCTCTCCCTCTATCCCTCTTCCTCTATTACTCCATCCCTCTCCCTCTATCCATCTTCCTCTATTACTCCATCCCTCTCCCTCTATCCCTCTTCCTCTATTACTCCATCCCTCTCCCTCTATTACTCCGTCCCTCTATTACTCCATCCCTCTCCCTCTATCCCTCTTCCGCTATTTCTCCATCCCTCTCCCTCATCCCTCTCCCTCCCTCAATCCCTCTCCCTCTATTACTCAATCCCTCTCCCTCCACCCCTCTCCCTCCATCCTTCTCCCTCCCTCAATCCCTCTCCCTCCATCCCTCTCCCTCCATCCCTCTCCGTCCCTCAATCCATCTCCCTCCATCCCTCTCCCTCTACTTGTGACAATTGCACCGGGAAGAAATGGCAGCAGTTTTACGGGCGCCCAACCAATTGTGCTATTATGTATTATTTTTTGGGTTATTTGTAACTTATTTTGTACATCATGTTTCTGCCACCGTATCTTATGGCAAAAAAGAGCTTCTGGATATCAGGACAGCGATCACTATTCTCGGATGAGAAAAATATTTTTTCTTCAACAAGCAGGAAGCACAGGATGTACTTTAGACACCCGACAAGGCCGACATCCCCGTCATTGGCAAGAGAAAGAGACGCAGGTACAGAGGACACAGAGCAGGGTGCCTCGTAAGGATCCGCAGAAGGTGATTGGGAAAGCTGTCATTACTGTCAATATTACTCGCCAATGTACAATTATTGGACAATAAATTAGACGAGTTACGATCACAAATATCTTACCAACGGGACATTAAAAACTGTGACATCTTATGTTTCACGGAATCATGGCTGGATGATGACATGGATCTTCAGCTAGCAGGATATACGCTGCACCGGCTACATAGAAGAGCACACTCCAGTAAATCAGAATGACCTCATTTCTATCAGCATGTTAAATGTGCAACCAGAGGGAAAATAATTATATATCACCTCTTCTCCACACACAGAGACGCATACAAAGCTCTCCCTCGCCCTCCATTTGGTAAATCTGACCACAATTCTATCCTCCTGATTCCTGCGTACAAGCAAAAATTAAAGCTGGAAGCACCAGTGACTCGGTCTATAAAAAAGTGGTCAGATGAAGCAGATGCTAAACTACAGGACTGTTTTTCTATCACAGACTGGAACATGTTCCGGGATTCTTCCGATGGCATTGAGGAGTACACCACATCAGTCACTGGCTTTATCAATAAGTGCATCGAGGACGTCTCCACAGTGACCGTACGTACATACCCCAACCAGAAGCCATGGATTACAGGCAACATTCGCACTGAGCTAAAGGGTAGAGTTTATGCTTTCAAGGTGCGGGACTCTAACCCGGAAGCTTATAAGAAATCGACGAACCATCAAAAAGGCAAAGCGCCAATACAGGGCTAAGATTGAAGCGTACGACACCGGCTCCAACACTCGTCTTATGTGGCAGGTCTTGCAATCTATTACAGACTACAAAGGGAAGCACAGCTGCGAGCTGCCCAGTGACACGAGCCTACCAGATGAGCTAAATTACTTCTATGCTCGCTTCGAGGCAAGAAACACTGAGGCATGCATGAGAGCATAAGCTGTTCCGGATGACTGTGTGATCATGCGCACCGTAGCCAACGCTCTCCGTAGCCAACGTAAACAGGTCAACATTCACAAGGACTGCGGGGCCAGACGGATACCCAGGACGTGTGCTCTGGGCATGTGCTTACCAACTGGCAGGCATCTTCACTGACATTTTCAACATGTCCCTGATTGAGTGTGTAATACCAACATGTTTCAAGCAGACCACCATAATCCCTGTGCCCAAGAACACTAAGGTAATCTGCCTAAATGACTACCAACCTTTAGCACTCACGCCTGTAGCCTTGAAGTGCTTTGAAAGGCTGGTAATAGCTCACATCGACACCATTATCCCAGAAACCCTAGCTCCCCCCAACCCCTCTTTTACATACTACCTCAATTAGCCCATATAACCGGTGCCCCTGCACATTTGCTACCCAGACTATCTGCATTGTGTCCCGCCACCCACCACCCGCCAACCCCTATTTTACGCTACCGCTACTCTGTGTTTATCATATACATATATGCATAGTAACTTTAACCATATCTACATGTACATTCTACCTCAATCAGCCTGACTAACCGGTACCTGTATATAGCCTTGCTACTGTTATAGCCTCACTGCAGTATATAGCCTTTCTACTGTTATAGCCTCGCTATTGTTATAGCCTCGCTATTGTTATAGCCTCGCTGCTGTATATAGCCTCTCTACTGTATATAGTCTCGCTATTGTTATAGCCTCGCTACTGTTATAGCCTTTCTACTGTATATAGCCTCGCTGCTGTATATAGCCTCACTGCTGTATATAGCCTCGCTGCTGTATATAGCCTCGCTGCTGTATATAGCCTCGCTACTGTATATAGCCTTGCTACTGTTATAGCCTTGCTACTGTTATAGCCTCTCTACTGTATATAGCCTCGCTGCTGTATATAGCCTTGCTACTGTTATAGCCTTGCTGCTGTATATAGCCTCGCTGCTGTATATAGCCTCGCTGCTGTATATAGCCTCGCTGCTGTATATAGCCTCGCTGCTGTATATAGCCTTGCTACTGTTATAGCCTCTCTACTGTATATAGCCTCTCTATTGTTATAGCCTCGCTGCTGTATATAGCCTCGCTGCTGTATATAGCCTCGCTGCTGTATATAGCCTCTCTACTGTATATAGCCTCTCTATTGTTATAGCCTCGCTGCTGTATATAGCCTCGCTACTGTTATAGCCTCTCTACTGTATATAGCCTCGCTACTGTATATGGCCTCGCTATTGTTATAGCCTCGCTGCTGTATATAGCCTTGCTACTGTTATAGCCTCTCTACTGTATATAGCCTCCCTGTTGTATATAGCCTTGCTATTGTTATAGCCTCGATACTGTATATAGCCTCGCTACTGTTATAGCCTCTCTACTGTTATAGCCTCTCTACTGTATATAGCCTCGCTGCTGTATATAGCCTCGCTATTGTTATAGCCTCGATACTGTATATTGCCTTGCTTCTGTTATAGCCTCTCTACTGTATATAACCTCGCTGCTGTATATAGCCTCGCTATTGTTATAGCCTCGCTACTGTATATAGCCTCGCTATTGTTATAGCCTCGCTGCTGTATATAGCCTAGCTACTGTTATAGCCTCTCTACTGTATATAGCCTCCCTGTTGTATATAGCCTCGCTATTGTTATAGCCTCGATACTGTATATTGCCTTGCTACTGTTATAGCCTCTCTACTGTATATAGCCTCTCTACTGTATATAGCCTTGCTATTGTTATAGCCTCTCTACTGTATATAGCCTCGCTACTGTATATAGCCTCGCTATTGTTATTATTCACTGTCTTTTTACTGTTGTTTTTTATTTCCTTAAAGATGGCACTGTTGGTTACGGCCTGTAAGTCAGCATTTCACTGGAAGGTGAAATACCTGTTGTATTCGGCGAACTCGATCCCTCGATCCCTCTCCCTCCATCCTTCTCTTTCCATCCCTCTCCCTCATTCCTCTCCCTCTATCCTTCTCCTTCCATCCCTCTCCCTCCATCCTTCTCCTTCCATCCCTCTCCCTCATTCCTCTCCCTAAATCCTTCTCCTTCCATCCCTCTCCCTCATTCCTCTCCCTAAATCCTTCTCCTTCCATCCCTCTCCCTCAACCCTCTCCCTCCATCCTTCTCCTTCCATCCCTCTCCCTTATTCCTCTCCCTCCATCCTTCTCCTTCCATCCCTCATTCCTCTCCCTCCATCCTTCTCCTTCCATCCCTCTCCCTCATTCCTCTCCCTCCATCCTTCTCCTTCCATCCCTCTCTCTCCATCCCTCTTCATCCATCCCTCTCACTCATCCCTCTACCTCTATCCCTCTACCTCTCCCTCTATTGCTCCATCTCTCTCCCTTTATCCCTCTCTATTGCTCCATCCCTCTCCCTCCTTCCTGCTCCCTCCATCCCTCTTTCTCTATCCCTCTCCCTCATCCCTCTCCCTCCATCCCTCTCTTTCTATTGATCCATCTAACTCCCTCTCCCTCTCCATCCATACCTCTCCCTCCATCTCTCTCCCTTCATCTCTCTTCCTCCAGCTCTCTCCTTCCATCTCTCTCTCTCCATCTCTCTCCCTCCATCTCTCTCCCTCCATCCCTCTCTCTCTATTCCCCGATCCCTCTCCCTCCATCCCTCTCCCACCATCCCTCTCTCTCCATCCCTCTTCATCCATCACTCTCACTCATCCCTCTACCTCTATCCCTCTACCTCTCCCTCTATTGCTCCATCCCTCTCCCTCATCCATCTCCCTCTATTGCTCCATCCCTCTTCCTCCATCTCTCTCCCTCCATCCCTCTCCCTCATCCCTCTCCCTCCATCCATCTCCCTTCATCTCTCTCCCTCTAATGCTCCATCTCTCTCCCTCTATCCCTCTTCCTCCATCCCGCTCTCTCATCCCTTTCCCTCTATTCCTCTCCCTCCATCTCTCCCTCTATTTCTCCATCTCTCTCTCCCCCCGTCCCTCTCTATCTTTTATGCAATCCCTCTCCCTCCACTCCTCTCCTTCCATCGCTCTCCCTCCATCTCTCCCTCTATTTATCCATCTCTCCCTCCATCCCTCTCCCTCTAATGCTCCATCCCTCTCCCTCCATCCCTCTCTCTCTATTCCCCGATCCCTCTCCCTCCATCCCTCTCTCTCCATCCCTATCTCTTCATCTCTCTTCATCCATCCCTCTCACTCATCCCGCTACCTCTATCCCTCTACCTCTCCCTCTATTGCTCCATCCCTCTCCCTCATCCCTCCCCTCCATCCCTCTCCCTTCATCTCTCTCCCTCTAATGCTCGATCTCTCTCCCTCTATCCCTCTTCCTCCATCCCACTCTCTCATCCCTCTCCCTTCATCTCTCTCCCTCTATTGCTCCATCTCTCTCCCTCTATCCCTCTTCCTCCATCCCGCTCTCTCATCCCTTTCCCTCTATTTCTCTCCCTCCATCTCTCCTTCTATTTCTCCATCTCTCTCTCCCCCCGTCCCTCTCTATCTATTACGCAATCCCTCTCCCTCCACTCCTCTCCTTCCATCGCTCTCCCTCCATCTCTCCCTCTATTTATCCATCTCTCTCCCTCCACCCTTCTCGCTCCATCCCTCTCCCTCTATCCCTCTTCCTCCATCCCGCTCTCTCATCCCTTTCCCTCTATTCCTCTCCCTCCATCTCTCCCTCTATTTCTCCATCTCTCTCTCCCCCGTCCCTCTCTATCTATTACGCAATCCCTCTCCCTCCACTCATCTCCTTCCATCGCTCTCCCTCCATCTCTCCCTCTATTTATCCATCTATCCCTCCATCCCTCTCCCTCTAATGCTCCATCCCTCTCCCTCCATCCCTCTCTCTCTATTCCCCGATCCCGATCCCTCCATCCCTCTCCCTCCACCCCTCTCCCTCTATTGCTCCATCTCTCTCCCTTCATCTCTCTCCCTCTAATGCTCCATCTCTCTCCCTCTATCCCTCTTCCTCCATCCCACTCTCTCATCCCTCTCCCTCTATCCCTCTCCCTCTAATGCTCCATCCCTCTCCCTCCATCCCTCTCTCTCATCCCTCTTCATCCATCCCTCTCACTCATCCTTCTAGCTTTATCCCTCTACCTCTTCCTCTATTTCTCCATCCCTCTCCCTCATCCCTCTCCCTCTATCCCTTTCCCTTCATCTCTCTTCCTTTATTGCTCCATCCCTCTCCCTCATCCCTCTCCCTCCATCCCTCTCCCTCATCCCTCTCCCTCTATCCCTTTCCCTTCATCTCTCTTCCTCTATTGCTCCATCTCTCTCCCTCATCCCTCTCCTTCTATCCCCTTCCCTTCATCTCACTTCCTCTATTGCTCCATCTCTCTCCCGTCATCACTCTCCCTCCACTCCTCTCCTTCATCTCTCTCCATCCATCCCTCTCCGTCATCCCTCTCACTCATCCCTCTACCTCTATCCCTCTCCCTCTCCCTCTATTGCTCCATCCCTCTCCCTCCATCTCTCTCCCTCCATCCCGCTCTCTCATTCCTTTCCCTCTATTCCTCTCCCTCCATCTCTCCCTCTATTTCTCTATCTCTCTCTCCCCCCGTCCCTCTCTATCTATTACGCAATCCCTCTCCCTCCACTCATCTCCTTCCATCGCTCTCCCTCCATCTCTCCCTCTATTTATCCATCTCTCCCTCCATCCCTCTCCCTCTAATGCTCCATCCCTCTCCCTCCATCCCTCTCTCTCTATTTCCCGATCCCTCCATCCCTCTCCCTCCATCCCTCTCCCTCCAACCCTCTCCCTCTATTGCTCCATCTCTCTCCCTCTATCCCTCTTCCTCCATCCCACTCTCTCATCCCTCTCCCTCTATCCCTCTCCCTCTAATGCTCCATCACTCTCCCTCCATCCCTCTCTCTCATCCCTCTTCATCCATCCCTCTCACTCATCCTTCTAGCTTTATCCCTCTACCTCTTCCTCTATTTCTCCATCCCTCTCCCTCATCCCTCTCCCTCTATCCCTTTCCCTTCATCTCTCTTCCTCTATTGCTCCATCTCTCTCCCTCATCCCTCTCCTTCTATCCCCTTCCCTTCATCTCTCTTCCTCTATTGCTCCATCTCTCTCCCGTCATCACTCTCCCTCCACTCCTCTCCTTCATCTCTCTCCATCCATCCCTCTCCGTCATCCCTCTCCCTCCATCTCTTTCCCTTCATCGCTCTCCCTCTATTGCTCCATCCTTCTCCCTCCATCCCTCTACCTCCATCCTTCTCCTTCCATCCATCTCCCTCCATCCCTCTCTCTCCATCCCTCTTCATCCATCCCTCTCACTCATCCCTCTACCTCTATCCCTCTGCCTCTCCCTCTATTGCTCCATCTCTCTCCCTTTATCCCTCTCTATTGCTCCATCCCTCTCCCTCCTTCCTGCTCCCTCCATCCCTCTTCCTCTATCCCTCTCCCTCATCCCTCTCCCTCCATCCCTCTCTTTCTATTGATCCATCTAACTCCCTCTCCCTCTCCATCCATACCTCTCCCTCCATCTCTATCCCTTCATCCCTCTTCCTCCAGCTCTCTCCTTCCATCTCTCTCTCTCCATCTCTCTCCCTCCATCCCTCTCCCACCATCCCCCTCTCTCCATCCCTCTTCATCCATCACTCTCACTCATCCCTCTACCTCTATCCCTCTACCTCTCCCTCTATTGCTCCATCTCTCTCCCTTTATCCCTCTCTATTGCTCCATCCCTCTCCCTCCTTCCTGCTCCCTCCATCCCTCTTCCGCTATCCCTCTCCCTCATCCCTCTCCCTCCATCCCTCTCTTTCTATTGATCCATCTAACTCCCTCTCCCTCTCCATCCATACCTCTCCCTCCATCTCTCTCCCTTCATCTCTCTTCCTCCAGCTCTCTCCTTCCATCTCTCTCTCCATCTCTCTCCCTCAAACCCTCTCCCACCATCCCTCTCTCTCCATCCCTCTTCATCCATCACTCTCACTCATCCCTCTACCTCTATCCCTCTACCTCTCCCTCTATTGCTCCATCCCTCTCCCTCATCCATCTCCCTCTATTGCTCCATCTCTCTCCCTCCATCCCTCTTCCTCCATCTCTCTCCCTCCATCCATCTCCCTTCATCTCTCTCCCTCTATTGCTCTAGCTCTCTCCCTCTATCCCTCTTCCTCCATCTCTCTCCCTCCATCCCTCTCCCTCCATCCCTCTCCCTTCATCTCTCTCCCTCTATTTCTCGATCTCTCTCCCTCCATCCCTCTTCCTCCATCCCTCTTCCTCCATCCCTCTCCCTCTATTGCTCCATCTCTCTCTCTCCATCCCTCTTCCTCCATCCCGCTCTCTCATCCCTCTCCCTATATTCCTCTCCCTCCATATCTCCCTCTTTTTCTCCATCTCTCTCTCTCCCTCCGCCCCTCTCTATCTATTACGCAATCCCTCTCCCTCCACTCCTCTCCTTCCATCACTCTCCCTTCATCTCTCTCTCCCTCTTTTTATCCATCTCTCTCCCTCCACCCCTCTCCCTCCATCCCTCTCCCTCTAATGCTCCATCCCTCTCTCTCCATCCCTCTCTCCCTTTTCCCCGATCCCAATCCCTCTCCCTCTATCCCTCTCCCTCCATCCCTCTCTCTCCATCCCTCTCTCTCCATCCATCTCTCTCCATCCCTCTTCATCCATCTCTCTCACTCATCCCTCTCCCTCATCCCTCTCCCTCCATCCCTCTTCATCCATCCCTCTCTCTCCATCCCTCTCTCTCCATCCCTCTTCATCCATCCCTCTCTCTCATCCCTATTCATCCATCTCTCTCCCTCCCCCATTCTCCCTCATCCCTCTCCCTCTAATGCTCCATCCCTCTCCCTCCATCCCTCGCTCTCTATTCCCCGATCCTGATCCCTCTCCCTCCATCCCTCTCCCTCCATCCCTCTCTCTCCATCCCTCTTCATCCATCCCTCTCTCTCCATCCCTATTCATCCATCTCTCTCCCTCCCCCCTCTCCCTCATCCCTTTCCCTCTAATGCTCCATCCCTCTCCCTCCATCCCTCTCTCTCTATTCCCCGATCCCAATCCCTCTCCCTCCATCCCTCTCTCTCCATCCCTCTCTCTCCATCCCTCTTCTTCCCTCCCTCTCACTCATCCCTCTACCTCTATCCCTCTCCCTCTCCCTCTATTGCTCCATCCCTCTCCCTCCATCTCTCTCCCTTCATCTCTCTCCCTCTATTGCTCCATCCCTCTCCCTCATCCCTCTCCCTCCATCTCTCTCCCTTCATCTCTCTCTCTCTATTGCTCCATCCCTCTCCCTCATCCCTCTCCCTCCATCTCTCTCCCTTCATCTCTCCCTCTAATGCTCTATCTCTCTCCCTCTATCCCTCTTCCTCCATCTCTCTCCCTCCATCTCTCTCCCCCCATCCCTCTCCCTCTATTGCTCCATCTGTCTCCCTTCATCTCTTTCCCTCTAATGATCCATCTCTCTCCCTCTATCCCTCTTCCTCCATCCCGCTCTCTCATCCCTCTCCCTCTATCCCTGTTCCTCTAATGCTCCATCCCTCTCCCTCCATACCTCTCTCTCCATCCCTCTTCATCCATCCCTCTCACTCATCCTTCTAGCTTTATCCCTCTACCTCTTCCTCTATTTCTCCATCCCTCTCCCTCTATCCCTTTCCCTTCATCTCTCTTCCTCTATTGCTCCATCTCTCTCCCGTCATCACTCTCCCTCCACTCCTCTCCTTCATCTCTCTCCCTTCATCTCTCTCTCCCTCTATTGCTCCATCTCTCTCCATCCATCCTTCTCTCTCCATCCCTCTCCCTCCACCCCTCTCTATATATTACTCAATGCCTCTCCCTCATCCTTCTCCCTCTATCCCTCTCCCTCCATCCTTCTCTCTCTATCCCTCTCCCTCCATCCCTCTCTATATATTACTCAATCCCTCTCCCTCATCCTTCTCCCTCTATCCCTCTCCCTGTATTGCTCCACCTCTCTCCCTCCATCCCTCTCCCTCTATTGCTCCCTCTCTCTCTCTCCCTCCCTCCATCTCCTTCCCTCCATCTCTCTCCCTCCATCCCTCTTCCTCCATCCTTCTCCCTCTATCCCTCTCCTTCTATTGCTCCATCTCTCTCCCTCCATCCATCTCTCTCCCTCCATTCCTCTCCCTCCATCCCTATCCCTCCATCTCTCTCCCTCCATCCCTCTCCCTCCATCCCTCTCCCTCCATCTCTCTCCTTCCACCTCTCTCCCTCTGTCCCTCTTCCTCCATCCCTCTCCCTCTATCCATATGCCTATATTGCTCAATCTCTCTTTCTCCATCTCTCTCCCTCCATTTCTCTCCCTCTTTCTCATTGAGAGAGCAGAAGGATGCATTACCAGTGTGTGAGGAACAGCTAGATGAAGGCCTGTCAGTATAATACTCTCGCATCAAGCACTGAATACAGAACGCCCTCATCAATATCAACTGATAGCTAGCTAGCTGGCTGTGTTATGTCCTGACATGCAGGTGACTAAACAGGCTCCCTGGTCTATGACACACAACAACCACGCACGCACATGTGTATTAACACACACACACACACACACACACACACACACACACACACACACACACACACACACACACACACACACACACACACACACACACACACACACACACACACACACAAACACTCCTCTCCCCAGACTGTCTTAGAGACAGAGCCTGAGCCCCTCTAGAAACATAGGCAGGAACTCTGCAGCTCCATAAAATCAGACAGCTAGGCAGCGTTGATATAAGATGCAGCACTGTGACTGATGCTCTTGTCAGCAGCCTGTTCAAATTGAAGACATTCAGCGTACTTTATGAGATTGATTACTTTTTATTTGTAGTGGCTGCCTGGTATTTTTAAGTGGATATTTAAAGGCAAATAGTGTGTGTGTGTGTGTGTGTGTGTGTGTGTGTGTGTGTGTGTGTGTGTGTGTGTGTGTGTGTGTGTGTGTGTGTGTGTGTGTGTGTGTGTGTGTGTGTGTGTGTGTGTGTGTGTGTGTGTGTGTGTGTGTGTTGCTCCTGACGAGGTCATTTGTTTGACAAAATGTCTTTTTGGTAAGTAGGCCATTTAATTTCACTAACGGTAGCGGGTGGCGGGTGTAATGGAATGCAGTGATGGTGCGTTAGCGGGGGTGAAAAGAAAAGGACACAGAGGAGGAGGGGAGAAGAGGAGAGAAGGATGGGAGGTGGGATGAGGTGAGGAAGAAGAGAAGTGAGAAGTATAGGAGGGTGAGGAGGAGAGGAGAGGAGGAGAGGAGGGTGAGGAGGAGAGGAGGAGAGGAGTGTGAGGAGAGAACAGGGGTTTAGGAGGGTAAGGAGGAGTGGAGTTTAGGAGGGTGAGGAGGAGAGGAGTTTAGGAGGGTGAGGAGGAGAGGAGTTTAGGAGGGTGAGGAGGAGAGGAGTTTAGGAGGGTGAGGAGGAGAGGAGTTTAGGAGGGTGAGGAGGAGAGGAGTTTAAGAGGGTGAGGAGGAGAGGAGTTTATGAGGGTGAGGAGGAGAAGAGAGGAGTTTAGGAGGGTAAGGAGGTGAGGAGTTTAGGAGGGTGAGGAGGAGAGGAGTTTAGGAGGGTGAGGAGGAGAGGAGTTTAGGAGTGTGAGGAGGAGAGAACAGGAGTTTAGGAGGGTAAGGAGGATTGGAGTTTAGGAGGGTGAGAAGGAGAGGAGTTTAGGAGGGTGAGGAGGAGATGAGTTTATGAGGGTGAGGAGGAGAAGAGAGGAGTTTATGAGGGTGAGGAGGAGAGGAGTTTAGGAGGATGAGGAGGAGAGGAGTTTAGGAGGGTGAGGAGGAGAGGAGTTTAGGAGGGTGAGGAGGAGAGGAGTTTAGGAGGGTGAGGAGGAGAGGAGTTTAGGAGGGTGAGGAGGAGAGGAGTTTAGGAGGGTGAGGAGGAGAGGAGTTTAACAGGGTGGGGAGGAGAGGAGGATGAGAGGAGAGGAGTTTAGGAGGGTGGGGAGGAGAGGAGAGGAGTTTGGGAGGGTGAGGAGGAGAGGCGTTTAGGAGGGTGGGAAGAGAGGAGAATGAGGAGGAGAGGAATTTAGGAGGGTGGAGATGAGAGGAGAGGAGTATAGGAGAGTGGGGAGGAGAGGAGAGTTTAGGAGGGTGGGGAGGAAAGGAGAGGAGTGTAGGAGGGTGGGGAGGAAATGAGAGGAGTGTAGGAGAGTGGGGAGGAAAGGAGAGGAGTGTAGGAGGGTGGGGATGAAAGGAGAGGAGTATAGGAGGGTGGGGAGGAAAGGAGAGGAGTGTAGGAGGGTGGGGAGGAAAGGAGAGTATAGGAGGGTGGGGAGGAAAGGAGAGGAGTGTAGGAGGGTGGGGAGGAAAGGAGAGGAGTTTAGGAGGGTGGGGAGGAAAGGAGAGGAGTGTAGGAGGGTGGGGAGGAAAGGAGAGGAGTTTAGGAGGGTGGGGAGGAAAGGAGAGGAGTGTAGGAGGGTGGGGAGGAAAGGAGAGGAGTGTAGGAGGGTGGGGAGGAAAGGATAGGAGTATAGGAGGGTGGGGAGGAAAGGAGAGGAGTGTATGAGGGTGGGGAGGAAAGGAGAGGAGTATAGGAGGGTGGGGAGGAAAGGAGAGGAGTACAGGAGGGTGGGGAGGAAAGGAGTGGAGTGTAGGAGGGTGGGGAGGAAAGGAGAGGAGTTTAGGAGGGTGGGGAGGAAAGGAGAGGAGTATAGGAGGGTGGGGAGGAAAGGAGAGGAGTGTAGGAGGGTGGGGAGGAAAGGAGAGGAGTATAGGAGGGTGGGGAGGAAAGGAGAGGAGTGTAGGAGGGTGGGAGGAAAGGAGAGGAGTTTAGGAGGGTGGGGAGGAAAGGAGAGGAGTATAGGAGGGTGGGGAGGAGAGGAGAGGAGTTTGGGAGGGTGAGGAGGAGAGGCGTTTAGGAGGGTTGGAAGAGAGGAGAATGAGGAGGAGAGGAATTTAGGAGGGTGGAGATGAGAGGAGAGGAGTATAGGAGAGTGGGGAGGAGAGGAGAGTTTAGGAGGGTGAGGAGGAGAAGAGTTTAGGAGGGTGGGGAGGAAAGGAGAGGAGTATAGGAGGGTGGGGAGGAAAGGAGAGGAGTGTAGGAGGGTGGGGAGGAAAGGAGAAGAGTTTAGGAGGGTGGGGAGGAAATGAGAGGAGTTTAGGAGGGTGGGGAGGAAAGGAGCGGAGTGTAGGAGGGTGGGGAGGAAAGGAGAGGAGTATAGGAGGGTGGGGAGGAAAGGAGAGGAGTATATGAGGGTGGGGAGGAAAGGAGAGGAGTATAGGAGGGTGGGGAGGCAAGGAGAGGAGTACAGGAGGTTGGGGAGGAAAGGAGTGGAGTGTAGGAGGGTGGGTAGGAAAGGAGAGGAGTTTAGGAGGGTGGGGAGGAAAGGAGAGGAGTATAGGAGGGTGGGGAGGAAAGGAGAGGAGTATAGGAGGGTGGGGAGGAAAGGAGAGGAGTACAGGAGGGTGGGGAGGAAAGGAGTGGAGTGTAGGAGGGTGGGTAGGAAAGGAGAGGAGTTTAGGAGGGTGGGGAGGAAAGGAGAGAAGTATAGGAGGGTGGGGAGGAAAGGAGAGGAGTGTAGGAGGGTGGGGAGGAGATGAGTATAGGAGGGTGGGGAGGAAAGGAGAGGAGTATAGGAGGGTGGGGAGGAAAGGAGTGGAGTGTAGGATGGTGTGGCCGTGGGGGCATTACTTGGCTCATCGTGCTCTAGCGACTCCTTGTGGTGGGCCGGATGCCTGCAGGTTGATTTCGGTTGTCAGTTAAACATTGTTTTTTCAGGGGCATTGGTGCGGATGGCTTCCGGGTTAAGCGGGAGGGTGTTAAGAAGCTCGGTTTGGCGCGTCATGTTTCGGAGGACGCTTGACTCGACCTTCCCCACTCCCGAGCCCGTTGTGGAGTTGCAATGATGAGACAATTGGATATCACTAAATTGGGGAGAAAAAGGTGCCAATTTTTGATGTGCTAATGACATTAGAAAGTTTAGCTAGTTATGAAAAAATCTACGTGAATTATCACTCAATATAAGATATTTATGCTTGCTTAGATTGCATTTTTTGGAGTGTTGAAGTTCATCCTGAAATCATCACCATGACTATGCTCTGCTCTGCCCATGATGCTAGAACTTCCACCTCCACCATAGCCCCACCATGACCCCAAATAACTACCACCTCCCCCATAACCCCACCATGACCGCAAGAACTACCACCTCCCCCATAACCCCACCATGACCCCAAGAACTACCACCTCCACCATAACCCCACCATGACCCCAAGAACTACCACCTCCACCATAACCCCAAGAACTACAACCTCCACCATAACCCCACCATGACCCCAAGAACTTCCACCTCCACCATAACCCCAAGAACTACAACCTCCACCATGACCCCAAGACCTACCACCTCCACCATGACCCCAAGAACTACCACCTCCACCATGACCCCAAGAACTACCACCTCCCCCATAACCCCACCATGACCCCAAGAACTACCACCTCCACCATAACCCCACCATGACCCCAAGAACTACCACCTCCACCATAACCCCAAGAACTACAACCTCCACCATAACCCCACCATGACCCCAAGAACTTCCACCTCCACCATGACCCCAATAACTACCACCTCCACCATAACCCCAAGAACTACCACCTCCACCATGACCCCAAGAACTACCACCTCCACCATGACCCCAAGAACTACCACTACCACCTCCACCATGACTCCAAGAACTGCCACCTCCACCATAACCCCAAGAAAAACCACCTCCACCATAACCCCAAGAAAAACCACCTCCACCATAACCCCAAGAACTGCCACCTCCACCGTAACCCCAAGAACTGCCACCTCCACCATAACCCCAAGAACTACCACCTCCACCATGACCCCAAGAACTACCACCTCCCCCATAACCCCACCATGACCCCAAGAACTACCACCTCCATCATAACCCCACCATGACCCCAAGAACTTCCACCTCCACCATGACCCCAAGAACTACCACCTCCACCATAACCCCAAGAACTACCACCTCCACCATGACCCCAAGAACTACCACCTCCACCATAACCCCAAGAACTACCACCTCCACCATGACCCCAAGAACTACCACTACCACCTCCACCATGACTCCAAGAACTGCCACCTCCACCATAACCCCAAGAAAAACCACCTCCACCATAACCCCAAGAACTACCACCTCCACCATAACCCCAAGAACTACCACCTCCACCATGACCCCAAGAACTACCACTACCACCTCCACCATGACTCCAAGAACTGCCACCTCCACCATAACCCCAAGAAAAACCACCTCCACCATAACCCCAAGAACTGCCACCTCCACCATAACCCCAAGAACTGCCACCTCCACCATAACCCCAAGAAAAACCACCTCCACCATAACCCCACCATGACCCCAAGAACTGCCACCTCCACCATAACCCCACCATGACCCCTAGAACTACCACCTCCACCATGACCCCAAGAACTACCACCTCCAACATGACTCCAAGACCTGCCACCTCCACCATAACCCCAAGAAAAACCACCTCCACCATGACTCCAAGACCTGCCACCTCCACCATAACCCCACCATGACCCCTAGAACTACCACCTCCACCATAACCCCAAGAACTACCACCTCCAACATGACTCCAAGACCTGCCACCTCCACCATAACCCCACCATGACCCCTAGAACTACCACCTCCACCATAACCCCAAGAACTACCACCTCCAACATGACTCCAAGACCTGCCACCTCCACCATAACCCCACCATGACCCCAAGAACTACCACCTCCACCATAACCCCAAGAACTACCACCTCCAACATAGCCCCACCATGACCCCAATTACGACCACCAGTACATTATGAGCAGCCAACTACGTATCAACCTGAGAGAACAAGTGCTCTTAATGGCTATATGTTGAAGATAACTCAATGCACTCAGTAAGACATATTCCACATACACTTACACAAATGGATGCATGTATAAATGCTTGGCTATATAAAAGTGTTGCATTGGAATGGACACACACACACACACATACACAAACTGAGAGGTAAAACCTAAGCTTGAGAGTCAGAGTGAGTCTAAAAACGGCCTCTGAGGAAGAAATGCTTATCTGTGAAACCTCAGCCAGTTTTCAGTTGTAGCTGTCAGGAAGTGTGCAGTGAGCCGGAGGCATACGGCAGGAGCCAATCAGCACATCAGCCCATATAGCTGGACATGAACAGGACTGGTGAATGGAGCGAAAGGAGAATGGGAAAGGGCTGTCTCTCTCTCTCTATCGCTCTCTCTCTCTCTCTTGCTCTCTCTCTCGCAGTGGAAGCAGCACATTCAGGAGAGACGTCTGATAGCCATCTCAATTACACTACTGTCACTGATAGATGGGAAACAGAAATATAGCTCCACAGACTGACAGGATGTCATATGAACATCATTTCTCAAAACTATCTAGCATCACCTAAACTCTTGAGTTTCAGCTTTACTCTTTAAGAACAGAAGGTGCTATTTCTCCCCATAGGAGAACCCTTTGAAGAACCCTTTTCGGTTCCATGTAGAATCATTTGGGGTTCAATGTAGAATCTATTCCACTGAGGGTTCTACATGGAACCCAAAAGGGTTCTAACTGGAACCAAAAAGAGTTCGACCTGGAACCAAAAATGGTTCTCCTATGGGGACAGCCGACGAACCCTTTTGGAACACTTTTTTCTAAGAGTGTACTCTCTAGCTTGAGCTCTACTCTGTAGCCTCAGTTCAACTCTATGAGCATGTTTCCTGGACACAGATGAAGCCTCGTCCTATGGACTGAAACGCCTGGTTAATGGAGAATCCCCATTAAAAATGTATTTTTAGTCCAGGACTAGGTCTAACCTGTGTCTAGGAAACTTGACCCATGTGCACTCTCTGAAGCCCCTTGAAAGGCCAATATGTGTTTTGTGTTTCTGCCAATAAAAATGACGTGTCTAGTCATCATTCAGCAGATTTGTAAAACTATTTTAATCTATGAAGCATCACTTATATGGATGCTCTTTCTCTCAAGCACTCCGTTTGTGGATTTGTTTGCCTTTTTGGATTCTATTCACAGTCATGTTTCTGTAATGGGAGCCTGTTATATCGTGGTCTTCTGTTGTCTATCTGCAGTGACTAAGACTGTGTGTGCTGAGCAGTGTGACGGTCGCTGTTTCGGACCCTGGGTTAGTAACTGCTGCCATCGCGAGTGTGCAGGCGGATGCTCCGGACCCAAGGATACGGACTGCTTCGTAAGTACGCACACACTTCATAAAGCCTATCATCACAAAATACAAACACCTCTTTCCAATCACCTGTTTCCATGGTGAATATTTTCAAACCGCCATGGAGTTTTTGATTATATACCAGCTTGTCTATTTCTTTCTTTTTCTCTTCTTTTCTCTTTGTACATCAGAGCTTTCCTCTTAACTGTGACCTTTTGTGTGAATGTGAGGTTACTTCCATCAGGAGCTATTCATACTTCAATAGAGAAGGAGCTCCTGACACAAAATCTCCCTGTTTAAATCATCTGGATCTCAAATGGCACCCTATTCCCTAAATAGTGAAAGGCTTTTGGCCAATGGGCCCTGGTCCAAAGTAGTGTGCTAAATAGGAAACATGGTGCTATTTGGGAAACAGGCATTGTTCTTTGTGGGAAAGATACCGTTAAAATCAAATTTTCTCCCACAAAGCCTTGTGTTAAATATAAAACCATTGCTGTGCCCACCTCCCCGTCCTCCTGTTCCTTTGTTAATCTCGCTCTCTCTCTTTCTCTCTCTTTCTCTCTCTCTCTCTCTCTCTCTCGCTCCCTCATTATCTGTCGATTTATCCTGGCTTGATCAAACTTCTTTCCAGAGTCTATTGTATTATGTTTCTCGTTGAGCTACCCTTTCTGTTTAGTTAGATATTGTTCTAACTATTGATATTAGACCTCTCTCTCTCAATTGTGCTGCTTTAATTGCAATTGCACTTTTGGAGAATTGGACACTTCTGACTGGAAAAACAGCCTGGTTTAAACTCCAGGGATTTGTCCCAAATGACACGCTGTCCCCTTTATAGTGCACTACCTTTGACCATAAACTTAGCAAAAGTAATGCACTAGATAGGGAATAGAATAAGTTTCCGATGTATCCCAGGTCTAAACTTTTTCACATAATGAGAGCTGCTTAGCCATTCATCATGCTAAATATTACAATACATACCACTCGATTAGTATTGAAGGGTTTGTAATAGTGATACCAAACATGCACTATAGTACACTTATTAAAATCAAATCAAATATTGTTTGTCACATGCGCCAAATACAAAAAGTGTAGAACAGTGAAATGCTTATATTTACTCAAATAAACTGAAGTAAAAAATAAGAAAATAATAATAATTTAAGAGAAAAAATAAATTAACAGTAGTGAGGCAAGGAGTCAATTGGCGGGGGCACAGGTCAGTCGAGGTAATTGAGGTAATATGTACATGTAGGTATAGGTGAAGTGACTATGCATAGATAATAAACAGAGAGTAGCAGCAGTGTAAAAATGTGTGTGTGGGGCGGGTGGGGAGGGTAATACAAATAGTCCGGGTAGGCATTTGATTAGCTGTTCAGGAGTCTTATGACTTGGGGGTAGAAGCTGTTAGCCTTTTGGACTTAGACTTGGCGCTCCGGTACCACTTGCCATGTGGTAGCAGAGAGTGGCTGGAGTCTATGATCATTCCTCTGACATCGCCTGGTATAGAGGTCCTGGATGGCAGGAAGCTTGGCCCCTGTGATGTACTGGGCTATACGCACTACCCTCTATAGTGCCTTGCGGTCAGAGGCAGAGCAGTTGGCATACCAGGCAGTGATGTAACCAGTCAGGATGTTCTCGATGGTGCAGCTGTGAAACTTTTTGAGGATCTGAGGACCCATGCCAAATCTTTTCAGTCTCCTGAAGGGGAATAGGCTTTGTCGTGCCTCCTTCACGACTGTCTTGTTGTGTTTGGACCATGATATTTTGTTGGTGATGTGGACACCAAGGAACTTGAAGCTCTCAACCTGCTCCATTACAGCCCCGTCAATGAGAATAGGGGCGTGCTCAGTCCTCCTTTTCCTGTAGTCCACAATCATCTCCTTTGTCTTGATCACATTGAGGGAGAGGTTGTTGTCCTGGCACCACACTGCCAGGTCTCTGACCTCCTCCCTATCGGCTGTCATCATTGTCGGTGAGCAGGCCTACCACTGTTGTGTCATCTGCAAACTTAATGATGATGTTGGAGTCATAAGTGAACAGGGAGTACAGGAGGGGACTGAGCACGCACCCCTGAGGGGCCACCGTGTTGAGGATCAGCGTGGCAGATGTGTTGTTACCTACCCTTAGCACCTGGGGGCGGCCCATTCAGGAAGTCCAGGATCCAGTTGCAGAGGGAGGTGTTTAGTCCCAGGTTCCTTAGCTTAGTGATGAGCTTTGAGGTCACTATGGTGTTCAGCGCTGAGATGTAGTCAATGAACAGCCTTCTCACGTAGGTGTTCCTTTTGTCCAGGTGGGAAAGGGCAGCGTGGAGTACAATAGAGATTGCATCATCTGTGGAGCTGTTGGGGCGGTATGCAAATCGGAGTGGGTCTAGGTTTTCTGGGATAATGGGGTTCATGTGAGCCATGACCAGCCTTCCAAAGCACTTCTTGGCTACAGACATGAGTGCTACAGGTCGGTAGACATTTAGGCAATTACCTTGGTGTTCTTGGGCACAGAGACTATGGTGGTCTGCTTGAAACATGTTGGTATTACAGACTCGGTCAGGGACAGGTTGAAAATATCAGTGAAGACACTTCCCAGTTGGTCAGTGCATGTTCGGAGTACACATCCTGGTAATCCATCTAGCCCTGCGGCCTTGTGAATTTTGACCTGTTTAAAGGTTTTACTCACGTCGGCTACAGAGAGCGTGATCACACAGTCGTCCGGAACAGCTGATGCTCTCATGCATGCTTCAGTGTTGCTTACCTCGAAGAAGGAATAGAAGTAATGGTAGGCTTGTGTCACTGGGCAGCTCGCGGCTATGCTTCTCTATGTAGTCCATAATAGTTTTAAAGCCCTGCCACATCCGACGAGAGTTGGAGCCGTTGTAGTACGATTCAATCTTAGTCCTGTATTGACGCTTTGCCTGTTTGATGGTTCGTTGGAGGCTATAGCGGGATTTATTATAAGCGTCCGGGTTAGAGTTTCGGTCCTTGAAAGTGGCAGTTCTACCCTGTAATCCATGACTTCTGGTTTGGGTATGTACATACGGTCACTGTGGGGACGAGGTCATCAATGCACTTATTGATGAAGCCAGTGACTGATGTGGTGTATTCCTCAATGCCATCATTCTGACTAACAGGTGTCTGTATGTAGCCTTGCTTCTTTTATAGCCTTGCTACTGTATATAGCCTGTCTTTTTACTGTTGTTTTATTTATTTTCTTACCTATTGTTCACCTAATACCTTTTTTGCACTATTGGTTAGAGCCTGTAAGTAAGCATTTCACTGTAAGGTGAAATACCTGTTGTATTCGGCGCACGTGACAAATTAACTTTGATTTGATTGGATATGAAGAATCCCGGAATATTTTCCAGTCTGTGCTAGGAAAACAGTCCTGTTGCTTAGCATCTGCGTCATCTGACCACTTCTGTATTGAGCGAGTCACTGGTACTTCCTGTTTAAATTTTTGCTTTTAAGCAGGAATCAGGAGGATAGAGTTATGGTCAGATTTGGGCGAGGGAGAGCTTTGTATGTGTCTCTGTGTGGAGTAAAGGTGCTTATCAATTGCTAATTACTTGCTAAGTCTGTGTGTGTGTTTTAGTATGTGTGTGTGTTTACAGCTACATAGCAATTAAGTGATAATGTGCTTGCTTGGAGAGCATAGGGCTCCCAGTGACGATAAGAAGCTTAATGTCTGTTATTTAGCTGCATACTGCTGTGTGGACTGTGTTTCCTTGACCACCCAGCACTAGTGTGTGTGTGTGATGGTGTGTGTGTGTGTGTGTGATGACGTGTGTGTTTGTGTTTGTGTGTGTGGGTGTGCCTGTGTGTACGTTCACCTGTGTACGCTTGTGGTGTGTGTCCGTCTGCGTGTGTGCATGTGTTTTGTCCACAGGCGTGCACCAACTTCAACGACAGCGGGGCGTGTGTGACCCAGTGTCCCCAGCCCTTTGTGTACAACCCCACCACCTTCCAGCTGGAAAGCAACCCCAGAGCCAAGTACACCTATGGTGCCTTCTGCGTCAAGAAGTGCCCACGTAAGGAATGACACACACACACACACACACACACACACACACACACACACACACACACACACACACACACACACACACACATACAACCATACTTTTGTGAAATAAGGGGACATTAAAAAACTGTGAAATAAGAATAGACACACATGCTACATACATACACACATGCATGACTGCATGTATGCACGCATGACTGTAATTCGCTAAGCGTCTACTAACAAACATACATTATTATATATTATACACACACCATACACAGCATTCTAGTTTGCTCATATATTAGCAGAATACAACGTTTTGCTTTCATGTTTTATAAGCGGATTTTGCTCTTCACTCGTGTTGTAGCAATTTTCAACCACTCCACAAACTATAGTTTTGACAAGTCGGGTAGGACATCTACTTTGTGCATGACACAAGTAATATTTCCAACAATTGTTTACAGACAGATTATTTCACAATTCCAGTGGGTCAGAAGTTTACATACACTAAGTTACTGTGCCTTTAAAAAGCTTGGAAAATTCCAGAAAATGATGTCATGGCTTTAGAAGCTTCTGATAGGCTAATTGACATCATCTAACGTGTTCGTATCGGCACACTCAATAGCCATGGTTTCTCAAATGACTGCCTCGCCTGGTTCAGCAACTACTTCTCAGATAGAGTTCAGTGTGTCAAATCAGAGGGCCTGTTGTCCTGACCTCTGGCAGTCTCTATGGGGGTGCCACAGGATTCAATTCTCGGGCCGACTTATTTCTCTGTATATATCAACGATGTCGCTCTTGCTGCGGCTGATTCCTTGATCCACCTCTACGCAGACGACACCATTCTGTATACATCTGGCCCTTCTTTGGACACTGTGTTAACAAACCTCCAAACGAGCTTCAATGCCATACAACACTCCTTCCGTGGCCTCCAACTGCTCTTAAACGCTAGTAAAACTAAATGCATGCTCTTCAACCGATCACTGCCCGCAGCCGCCCACCCGACTAGCATCACTACTCTGGACGGTTCTGACTTAGAATATGTGGACAACTACAAATACCTATGTGTCTGGTTAGATTGTAAACTCTCCTTTCATATTATGCATCTCCAATCCAAAATTCAATCTAGAATTGGCTTCTTATTTCCCAACAAAGACTCCTTCACTCACGCTGTCAAACATACTGTCACGCCCTGTCCATAGAAAGTCTTTTTATTCTCTATTTTGGTTAGGCCAGGGTGTGACTAGGGTGGGCGTTCTATGTTATTTTTTCTTTGTTTTTGGCCGGGTATGGTTCTCAATCAGGGACAGCTGTCTGTCGTTGTCTCTGATTGAGAACCATACTTAGGCAGCCTGTGTTCCCACTATGGGTTGTGGGTAGCTGTTTTATGTTTTGTGTTTCTGCACCTGACAGGACTGTTTCGTTTTCATTCATTCTCTTGTTATTTGTATGTGTAACGACGACCGTTACACATACCTTCGTAAAACTGACCATCCTACCGATCCTCGACTTCGGCGATGTCATTTACAAAATAGCCTCCAACATTCTACTCAGCAAACTGGATGCAGTCTATCACAGTGCCATCCGCTTTGTCACCAAAGTCCCATTTACCACCCACCACTGCGACCTGCATGCTCTTGTCGGCTGGCCCTCGCTATATATTCATCGCCAGACCCACTGGCTCCAGGTCATCTATAACTCTTTGCTAGGTAAAGCTCCACCTTACCTCAGCTCACTGGTCACCATAACAACACCCACCCATAGCACGTTCTCTAGCAGGTATATCTCACTGGTCATCCCCAAAGCCAACACCTCCTTTGACTGCCTTTCCTTCCAGTTCTCTGCTGCCAATGACTGGAACGAATTGCAAAACTCACTGAAGTTGGAGACTTATATCTACCTCACTAACTTTAAGCATCAGCTATCTGAGCAGCTTACCGATCGCTGCAGATGTTCACAGCCTATCTGTAAATTGCTCATCTAACTAACTACCTCATCCCCATACTGTTTTTATTTACTTTTTTTGCTCTTTTGCACACCAGTATTTCTACTTTCACATCATCCTCTGCACATCAGTCACTCCAGTGTTAATTTGCTACATTATAATTACTTAGCTACTGTGGCCTATTTATTGCCTTACCTCCTTACTCCATTTGCACACACTGTATATAGATTTTTCTATTGTGTTATTGACTGTACTTTTGTTTATCCCATGTGTACCTCTGTGTTGTTGTTTTTTGTCGCACTGCTTTGCTTTATCTTTGCCAGGTCGCAGTTGTAAATGAGAACTTGTTCTCAACTGGCCTACCTGGTTAGATAAAGGTGAAATTAAAAATAACATTTAAAAAAGTAAATTGTAGGTGTACCTGGGGATGTGAAAAGTGTAAATAAATCCCAGAACAACAGCAAAGGACCTTGTGAAGTTGCTGGAGGAAACAGGTACAAATGTATCTACAGTGGGGCAAAAAAGTATTTAGTCAGCCACCAATTGTGCAAGTTCTCCCACTTGTAAATTTTATCATAGGTCCACTTGAACTATGACAGACAAAATTAGAAAAAAAAATCCAGAAAATCACATTGTAGGATTTTTAATGAATTTATTTGCAAATTGTGGTGGAAAATAAGTATTTGGTCAATAACAAAAGTTTATCTCAATGCTTTGTTATATACCCTTTGTTGGCAATGACAGAGGTCAAATGTTTTCTGTCTTCACAAGGTTTTCACACACAATTGCTGGTATTTTAGCCCATTCCTCCATGCAGATCTCCTCTAGAGCAGTGATGTTTTGGGGCTGTTGCTGGACAACATGGACTTTCAACTCCCTCCAAAGATTTTCTATGGGGTTGAGATCTGGAGAATGGCTAGGCCACTCCAGGACCTTGAAATGCTTCTTACGAAGCCACTCCTTTGTTGCCAGGGCGGTGTGTTTGGGACCATTGTCATGCTGAAAGACCCAGCCACGTTTCATATTCAATGCCCTTGCTGATCCTAGGCTTTGTTACTTTGGTCCCAGCTCTCTGCAGGTCATTCACTAGGTCCCCCCGTGTGGTTCTGGGATTTTTGCTCATCGTTCTTGTGATCATTTTGACCCCACGGGGTGAGATCTTGCGTGGAGCCCCAGATTGAGGGAGATTATTAGTGGTCTTGTATGTCTTCCATTTCCTAATTATTGCTCCCACAGTTGATTTCTTCAAACCAAGCTGCTTACCTATTGCAGATTCAGTCTTCCCAGCCTGGTGCAGGACTACAATTTGGTTTATGGTGTCCTTTGACAGCTCTTTGGTCTTGGCCATAGTGGAGTTTGGAGTGTGACTGTTTGAGGTTGTGGACAGGTGTATTTTATACTGATAAGTTCAAACAGGTGTCATTAATACAGGTAACGAGTGGAGGACAGAGGAGCCTCTTAAAGAAGAACTTACAGGTCTGTGAGAGCCAGAAATATTGCTTGTTTGTAGGTGACCAAATACTTATTTTCCACCATAATTTGCAAATAAATTCATAAAAAATCCTACAATGTGATTTTCTGGATTTTTATTCATCTAATTTTGTCTGTCATAGTTGAAGTGTACCTATGATGAAAATTACAGGCCTCTCTCTTCTTTTTAAGTGGGAGAACTTGCACAATTGGTGGCTGACTAAATACTTTTTTGCCCCACTGTATATCCACAGTAAAACGAGTCCTATGTCGACATAACCTGAAAGGCCGCTCAGCAAGGAATGAGCCACTGCTCCAAATCTGCCATAAAAAAAGCCAGACTACGGTTTGCAACTGTGCATGGGGACAAAGATCGTACTTTTTGGAGAAATGTCCTCTGATCTGATTAAACAAAAATCTAACTTTTTGGCCATAATGACCATTGTTTTTCTGAAGGAAAAGGGGGAGGCTTGCAAGCCGAAGAACACCATCCCAACCGTGAAGCACGGGGGTGGCAGCATCATAATGTGTGGGTGCTTTGCTGCAGGAGGGACAAAATAGATGGCATCATTAGGCAGAAAAATCATGTGGATATATTGAAGCAACATCTCAAGACATCAGTCAGGAAGTTAAAACTTCCAAATGGACAATGACCCCAAGCATACTTCCAAAGTTGTGGCAAAATGGCTTCAGGACAACAAAGTCAAGGTATTGGAGTGGCCATCACAAAGCCTTGACCTCAATCC
Organism: Oncorhynchus clarkii lewisi; assembly: GCF_045791955.1. Classification (NCBI taxonomy): domain Eukaryota; kingdom Metazoa; phylum Chordata; class Actinopteri; order Salmoniformes; family Salmonidae; genus Oncorhynchus; species Oncorhynchus clarkii. Next base: position 33,863,008 of record NC_092168.1, on the reverse strand, counting down.
CATAGAACATTTGTGGGCATTTAAAGGCAATGCTACCAAATACTATTTGAGCGTATGGAAACTTCTGACCCACTGGGAATGTGATGAAAGAAATCAAAGCTGAAATAAATCATTATCCCTACTATTATTCTGACATTTCACATTCTTAAAATAAAGTGGTGATCCTAACTGAAATAAAACAGGGAACTTTTACTAGGATTAAATGTCAGGAATTATGAAAAACTGAGTTTAAATATATGTGTCAAAGGTGTATGTTAACTTCCAACTGTATATAGCCTTATATATATTTCAGGCTAATTTCCTATCATCCCAATCCTGACTCTTGTCTTGCTTGAAAATCTCTATCTTTATTCTGTAATCCATAGGTTGCATTATCAAAGCACGTCTCGCCTATGCATGTCAAAATACCGCTATATCTTTTCTCCCGCATCTCTGCGCTGTCTGATATTGCTGCCAATGTGAGAGCTTCAGTAGAGAATATGTGATCAACAAACAATATACATTTTTAAGATACCTTGATTTTTAAACAATTTCTTCTCTTTGTCTCCCTGTTATTCATGAGCTGATTTGTTATCTGTATAACCATCAACTCTATTTTGCCACATCGGAGATATTCTGTTGTGAGTTGGACATTATCTAGCAAGTTTAGCAACTTTGATCATTTTACTTTTGCTTAACGCATCTTGGTTACCCCGTTCCGCTAGCAGAACCCCTCGCCAACAGCCAATGAAATTGCAGGGCGCCAAATACAAATCAAAATAAATCTCAGAAATCAAATTTCTCAAACATACAAGTATTAGGCACCATTTTAAAGATAAAATTCTCATTAATCCAGCCACAGTGTCTGATTTCAAAAATGCTTTACAGCGAAAGCTCCACAAACAATTATGTTAGGTCACAACCAACTAACAGAAAAACCCAGCCATTTTTACAGCAAAAGAGAGGAGTCACAAAAAGCACAAATAGAGATAAAATTAATCACTAACCTTTGATGATCTTCATCAGATGACACTCGTAGGACTTCATGTTACACAATACATGTATGTTTTGTTCGGGTTAAGGTCATATTTATATCCAAAAATCTTATTTTACATTGCCGTGTTACGTTCAGTAGTTCCAAAACATGCAGTGATATTGCAGAGAGCCACATGAATAAACAGAAATACCCATTACAAATGTCGATGAAAATAAAAATTTTAGACATGCAACCGCTGTGTCAGATTTCAAAAAACTTTACGGAAAAAGCATAATCTGAGAACGGCGCTCAGAGCCCAAACCAGCCAGAGAAATATCCGCCATGTTGGGTAGTCAACATTATTCATAAATAGCATTATAAATATTCACTTATCTTTGATCATCTTCATCAGAATGCACTCCTAGGATTCGCAGTTCCACAATAAATGCTTGTTTTGTTCGATAATGTCCATCATTTATGTCCATTTATGTCCAATAGCTTCTTTTGTTAGGGCGTTTGATAAACAAATCCAAATGCGCGATCTGGTCCATTCGGAAGAAACGTTCAAAAAGTTATATTCCAGGTCGAAGAAACTTGTCAAACTAAGAAACTTGTCAAACTAAGTATAGAATCAATCTTTAGGATGTTTTTATCATAAAAGTTCAATAATGTTCCAACCGGAGAATTCCTATGTCTGTAGAAAAGCATTGGAACGACAGCTACCTCTCAAGTGAAAGTGCGTATCTGAGAATGAGGCTGTAGGCAGACCATTGACTCAAAGAGCTCCCATCCGGTCCCACATCACAGTAGAAGCCTGAAACAACGTTCTAAAGACGGTTGACATCTAGTGGAAGCCTTAGGAAGTGCAACATAACCAATATCCCACTGTGTATTCAATAGGGGTGAGTTCAAAAACTACAAACCTCAGATTTCCCACTTCCTGTTTGGATTTTTTCTCAGGTTTTTGCCTGCCATATGAGTTCTGTTATACTCATAGACATCATTCAAACAGTTCAGAGTAGTTTCTATCCAAAACTAATAATAATATGCATATATTAGCATCTGGGACTGAGTAGGAGGCAGTTCACTCTGGGCTCGCTATTCATCCAAAAGTGAAAATGCTGCCCCCTAGATATTCTGTCGTGAGTTGGACATTATCTAGCAAGTTTAGCAACTTTGATCATTTTACTTTTGCTTAACTGGCGTTACAACGTTTGTATGTTTTGACAATGCTATAGCCTACTTGGGGTGTCAAGATAGCCAAGGCCTACTGCTGAAATGCACTGAATTAATTGGGGAACATGATAGCGCTTAGAATTTATGAACGCCCTGTTACACAATTCACAACGATGTCATTGGTGATCTATGTTACTCTGTCATTACTAAATATCAGTTTCACTTGCTCTGAAATCTTTATATAGTGGTGTAGCAAAACTGGCAATGTGGCGTAACGACAATCTTATTTTGGGAGAACACTGGCATGGTGACCATATCTTGGTTTTAAACGCAATTTGCTGTGTACAAATTATTCTAATTATGTTTGCTCTGACAAAAATTGGCCTGCGGCTGAACATAGTTGCCTACCTTTGGCCTAGGCCTTGACTCATCATCACCAGCGGAGCAGAGAAGGCTGGTCATTCTTATTACCAAGGGCCTCAAGATATTGATTCATTTCTCAAACGTCTTTTTTTTAAGTCTGAACCTTTTTTCCCTGAGGAATGCAGCGAGCAACTTCCTTGATCATCTCTACTTAGCCCCCTCTTCACATCTCCCTTCATCCTCCCCTTCCTTTAAAGCAGCCATTTCCTCCACTGATTTAAACTGCCTTTCCCTCTTCTCTCCTCTCCTCTCCTGGGGCTTGTGCCTGGCACTCTGCTAAGAGCTCTGGCTCCTAACAGGAAGAGAGAGAGAGGGGTGTGCTGCCTCTAATGCAGCCCACTACCGATGAAGGACCACATGGATCAGCCTTATTAGGGCACACCGTAGCAAATGTTTTGCAGCAACAAAAACAATAATTTTATTATAGGACAAGTCCAGATAGTCCCTCCCCATTTCAGTCTGATTTCTTATTTTTGGTGTTTAGTGATGACCCAGGCTCTTTTATTTCCCGCACTGCCACAAGGACCCCTGAAGAGGTACCTGTAATTTCGGTGTCCACCTCCATGCCTGAGGCTGTGAGAAAAGCAATCATTGGTCCCCTATTTGATGTGTATTTCTATTCCTAAAATCCGTCCTCAGTTCAGACTATCAGATATTATACCAGCAGGGCCAGATATTCTCTCACCGGGAGAGAACAATAAAACAATAAAACAAGATAAAGAGGACAAGGAACATATTTTATCACAGGAGTCATCTTCAGGAGCACAGCAGCAGTAGTCACATTCCACTGCTATTCATTGCCTTCAAGTCTCATGAGGAAGACATTAATTTACATTAAAGGATGACTGCACTTCCTGATTTGAACTTGTTTTTCATCAATGCTCATTAAGAAATGCTAGGGGTCATGACTGTATGCAAACGAGAGTTGTCTTGGGGGTGTGGTTTAATGTGGGTGGTTCTTGGGTGTGTCTTTGCTATTCAATCACAACAAACAGGACAGTAGATTTGAGTTTAAACATTATTGAAAGCAAGCGGGCAACATTTTTTACCATTCCATTTGGTACCCCTAAGGAGATGTCTCCGCCTGCCCGGGCCACCAGGCCATGTAAAGGAAACTCCCCCAGTCTTTTTCCAGAAAACACGGTGCCACCATGTGTTAACAGGCAAAACGGGATGATTTGTTGACATAATTGTAATCCAAAACAAACCCTCAAGTATGTCATGATGCGATCACTTACCAAACTGTGTTTTGAACAAGACTGACTTTATGACCAAAATTATCCTATTAACACTTTGTAGTCAATTTTGACACTAGAATGAATTATTTTGACTCATATCAATGCCACATAGGCCATTTAAAACCTGAGAAGTTGGTTCTAAGGGGCAGTTGACCTTTAAACCTCCATGACACACCAGTTCAAATCAGTCTGTTCACATGCTACCTGTTCCACAGATTACATCCATAACATGTTTCCCAGTGGGTACGGCCTTGGAATTGCTCTGACACATACTATTTTTAACTCTTTGTTTGCTGTTCCAGATAACTTTGTGGTGGACCACAGCTCCTGTGTGAGGGCTTGTCCCAGCAACAAGATGGAGGTGGAGCAGAACCGCATCAAGATGTGCATCGCCTGCACTGACATCTGTCCTAAAGGTGTCCAGTCCTGCACCGTCCTGAACCCTATCCTCCTGTCATTCACATCCAGTTTATTCATCTGGTTGATTGGATGTAGTTGGGGTTGAGCTGTGGTTATGTTGTGATTGTGCTTGACTATGGCTTACCCACTGCTCCAACCTCTCCAAACTCTGTGTGTCTTCTTGTGCCTGTCTGTTCCATATGAGTATTTCAAAGTGGTTGGGAAAAAGCCTGACCACACATTTCCGTTTAATTTTGGGGGAATATTTGACCAAGTAATATTCTTCATCTTCTGTTTTAGCCTGTGATGGTATAGGTACAGCCAGTCTGCAGTCTGCTCAGACCGTGGACTCAAGCAACATAGAGAAGTTCACCAACTGTACCAAGATCAATGGAAACCTGGTCTTCCTCATCACTGGCATTAAAGGGTGAGAGCAAAAACACACACACACACACACACACACACACACACACACAATCATGTAAACTAATCATGTAATTTTCATTAACTAGGAAGTCGGGGCACCACAGCAAATCTTCAGATTACAATGTTATACTTTTCCGAATATAACTCTTCCGATATTTTTTATTTTACCCCCTTTTGTCCCCAATTGTTTGTAGTTACTAACTTGTCTCATCGCTACAACTCCCGTACGGGCTCGGTAGAGACGAAGGTCGAAAGCCATGCGTCCCCTGAAGCACAACCCAACCAAGTTGCACTGCTTCTTAACACAGCGTGCAACCAAAAGGGAAGCCAGCCGCACCAATGTGTCGGAGGAAACACCTGGTGACCTGGTTAGCGCGCACTTCTCCCGGTCCGCCACAGGAGTCGCTAGTGTGCAAGGAGATCCCCCACTGGCCAAGCCGGCCCTAACCCGGACGATGCTAGGCCAATTGTGTGTTCCCCCACGGACCTCCCGGTCGGGGGCAGCTGCGACGGAGCCTGGGCGCGAACCCAGAGTCTCTGGTGGCACAGCTAGCACTGTGATGCAGTGCCCTAGACCACTGTGCCAGCTTGGAGGCCCGACTCTTCAGATATTTTAATATCTGATCAATTAGTCTTCTATTAATTAATTATTCTTTATCTCACGGCAGTCTTATCTGAACGTCATAAATTGTTGGTTATCTGCACAAACCCAGCCTTTACTATAAATCATCCATACACCAATTGGCTAAATCATGTATTTACTAACTAAATAATCACAGAAATGCATAAACAAACAAACAGTAGATATTGGTTACTAACAAGGATAGGGAAGATCCCCTTGTGGGCTAAACCGATATGACGGCTAGGTGGACAAAGGGAAGGGGGTGTGGACTGAGAGAGCGGGAAAGACAAAATGGATAATTATATCAATTGAAATGCTAATCCTTTGCTCGCTCATTCTGGAATAATTGAAATCAATATATTAATGCAATTATGTAGTTGTTTTCTTCTCTGTTGGAATCGTTGGTCAGTTCATCAGAGAGTCTCTGGCTACTCATGGTGCGGATCCTGATAGTGTCTGTTGTAATGGATACGCCAGGCATCCATTGTTCTTAGAGTAGATGTTTTGGCGGTTGTCGGTATTCGCATCCCAGGTTTACATAATTTGTAGCCGCAGACTAGTAATTAGTATCTAAGATTTGCTCTTATTCTGTAGGGATCGATAGTCTCAGAGTTGAACCGTTTCCAGCCGTGTAGCCAATGCTCCATGTGGTATGGTTAGGAATTCAACAACCATTACAACTTTAGCTTACACTGAGGTTTTTGTGGTCTTAACTATTCACAATCACAGCTCACACTGTGGGTTTGCTCAGTCTGAAGAGGATTTTGTTAGGAGAGGCTTTTATTCGTAACAGTAGAAGAGGGCCGCCTGAAATCCTTTGTGAAAAGGGGAAGAGAGTCTTGGCCAGGAATTTACTACCTGAGATAACATAACCTGGGTGTAGGAGAGAGTGAGAGAGGGGGAAGCCATGATCTACACCCAGAAAGAGCTACGTCATGACACTACTATAGCCCATAGAAACGCATTGAATAATACATGCATAAATGGCAAAAAAGACAGTCAAAAAATAAATATTAAGGAATACGGTATGGAAATGTCTCTTATATCTAGGAGATATAAGAATGCTCAGGAAATATATATATTTTTGGACATATATTTAACCCCTTATTTTTGTTGGCACAAAGCTACCTCCATACCACTAAACGTTTGTATGGGTTACACTTGGTTTGTAGCTCTAACTGTTTGGACTCTATTGACAGAAGTTGGCACATCAGCGTTATCGACTTCAGACAAGTTGTGGAGTAAAGTGGATATAACCATCGTGTTTGTGAAAGTCTACCCTTTCCATAGAGGGTTCATAATAGTGTGTAGGCCAAACCGTTCGGAAGCTACAGACGTTTTCGTGGTCTGACAAACACCTTCCACTGCAGAAGTTGAAGACCGACATTGGCGGACATGGTGGATTGAGACGCAGCCCATGCAAAAAAAAAACTGATATCTCTTAAACTGACTGATTTTGATGGGGTGTTTTTGATTATGTTACTCAGATTGACGCATGGCTGGATTACCTAGAAAGGTCACTCCAAACACATTTTTGCTAAGAGCTGTTCTTTAGCTGATGAAACAAAGGTTAGCCATTAAGTTTGGCTGAAATGTATGTCCAAGTCAAGAAAGTTTACCAGCAGCCAGTGGCACTTGCCACACTGCTAGCCTATTCGCGGGTGCTTTTTCAAAGCCTATGTCAGATATTCCAGTGAGTGTCATTGGCTCCAATGAGTGTAGTTTCCTAACTATTGTACTGTAGATACGTAATTAAAAATGTGTTTATTCTGTTGTCGCGGACCCCCTGCAATAGCTCCAGAGGACGTGGACCCCCAGTTGAATAACCCTGCTCTAGACAGCTCACCTCCCTGTAATATGAGAGAAACAGTGGTTATGTGGGTGACTTGACCGCTTTCTGTTTCTATTCCTAAATATTTGTGTCTTTCACTTTGTTTCTCTCTCGCTCATTCTCTCTGTTTCCTTTCTTTCTCTCTCTCTCTCTCTCTCTCTCTCTCTCTCTCTTTCTCTCTCTCTCTTTCTCTCCCTATCCCAATCTTTCATCCCGCTTCATATTTCTCTCTCTCGCTCTCTCTCGCTCTCTTTCTCTCTCTCTCTCTCTCTCTCTCTCTCTCTCATCTCTCTCGCTCACCCCTCTCTCTGTCTCTCTCTCTCTCTTCCATCTCTCTCGCTCATTCTTCTCCCTCTCTCTGTCACTCTCTCTCTCTTCCATCTCTCTCACTCATTCTTCTCTCTCTCTCCCTCACAGGGATGTGTACCACAACATTAAAGCTTTGGATCCAGAGAAGCTGAATGTGTTCCGGACTGTTAGGGAGATCACAGGTGAGAGACATTATAATTGTATTTAATTAACACAGTCAAAAAGTCATAATTATGGCTAAACCCTGTCCATTTCAACAATGCATCTTTCTCGTCAGTTAAGAACAGAGATCCAATTAAAATAAATATACATTTCTGATACCATGTCATTCAGTCTTTTCTAATTGTCCTTGGGAAAATATGCATTAACTGACCAGGTGAATCCAGGTGAAAGCTATGATCCCTTATTGATGTCACTTGTTAAAATCCACTTCAATCACTGTAGATGAAGGGGAGGATACAGGTTAAAGAAGGATTTTTAAGTCTTGAGACATGGATTGTGTATGTGTGCCATTCAGAGGGTGAATGGGCACGTCAAAATATTTAAGTGCCTTTGAACGGGGTATGGTAGTAGGTGTCAGGTGCACCAGTTTGTGTCAAGAACTGCAATGCTGTTGGGTGGTCCACCATCCAAAGGGCACCCCCCAAAGGGCATCCAGCCAGTTTGACACAACTGTGGGAAGCATTGGAGTCAACATGGGCCAGCATCCCTGTGGAACTCTCTCAACCTCTTGTAGAGTCCATGCCCTGACGAATTGAGGTCGTTCTGAGGGCAAAAGGGTAGGTGCAACTCAATTTTAGGAAGGTGTTCTTAATGTTTGGTATGCTCTGTGTATATATATAATGTATGGTGTAATGTTTTAGAGAAATACATGCAGGCCTAATGTAGAAATCCCCCTATCCATGCATCTTTAAATTATTCTGTTTTATTTTGTTTTGCAATCATTAAATGTGCATGGTGTCCCCTCTATTACAATTTGACTCAGTATAAAGGGGCCTTGTGTGTGTTTGCTGTTTCCCACAAGACACCATACACCAAAGACAAGCTGAAAGAGTATGATGAATTGGGATGAGATGAGGGTCTCTCTATCTCTTCTCCCATGGGGATCTAGAACTCCCAGTTTCACAGCTCTAAAGTTTCGCACAGAGCATGAAGGGAGGTCCGTAGTGTGTGCATGAGTGCGTGGGTATGTGTGCATGAATTAATGTAGAGTGAATCCCCCTTCCCCTTTCCCTTCCTCCTCCCCTCCTTTCCTCCCCCTCATCCCTTCATTCCTGTGATAGGACGTGAGCTGGTACAGCCAATATGTGTCTCCCAAATGGCACCCCATTCTCTGTAGAATTTGGGATACAACCTTGTAGACCCATGGCCAGGCATGCATGGCACCCCTTATCACCCTCCGTCACACACACAGAAACACACACACATACAGGCATTGATGCACACACGCACACTTATACATACACACATACATACAGCCATTGATGCACACATACACACACACACACACACACACACACACACACACACCGTCATCCCTACTGCTTCAACCTAGGGGTTACCATCTCTGAATTGTATAGCTCTCAGATGACAGTCAGTGTAGGAGGCTACCATCTCACCCTACATCTCTTCTCCTGCCAAGTGTTCTTCTAAAACATAGCCCCTTGTTTTTATCTCCTTCCACGAGGTCAGTGCAGGCTTATCCAAACAGTACGGTCGGTGGGCCATCCACTGAAGCAATTTAGCATAAGTGAGGTTCCCAGTGCATGGCTTTGACTGTAATCATTGGTGCTTTAAAACTCTTAACCCTTGATCTGGTGCCTGTGGCCCTCCTCTCTGTAAGGCAATACTGGGTAATTTGTCTTTCGCATGGATGCGCCAGTAATGTGGCACTCAGTGAACCTAAACCCCCACTCTATTCTACTCTAGAAGCTCTAGCATGCTCGGCTACTGACTCCATCCTTTCAGCAGTTGTTTACTGCCCACAGGGGGGGGAGAAGAGAGAGAGAGAGAGAGAGAGAGAGAGAGAGAGAGAGAGAGAGAGAGAGAGAGAGAGAGAGAGAGAGAGAGAGAGAGAGAGAGAGAGAATAAGCTGAGGAGATATACAGTAGAATATAGAATAAGGAGAACACCAACAGCTAGACCAGAACTTCCTGTACAGTACAGCACCTGTAAATAGATATGCTGAGTGGTTTACCTGTTGACAAATGGCTAGCGGGTTAAGAGTGTTGAGCCAGTAACAGAAAGGTCACTGGTTTGAATCCCGAGCTGGCAAGGTGGAAAAATCTGCCGTTTTCCCCTTGAGCAAGGCAGTAAATCCCCAACATGGGCACTGATGATGTGGACATTGATTAAAGCACCCCCCGCACCTCTCTGATTGGGTTAAATGCGGAAGACACATTTCAGTTGAGTGCATTCAATTGTGCAACTGACTAGGTATCCCCTTTCCCTTCCCTATTGCTGCTGTTTGTTTCAAGCTGTCAGCCCAGGAAGGCAGGCAGGTACTTGTTAGCACCATTAGCAAGATGAAGTGATGAAGCGCCCTGCCCACCTCTCCAATCTCTCCTACTCTCCAACTCTCCTCCGTAGCTCTCCTTCCCACCTCTCATCTCCCACCTCTCCTCTCTAGGAAAAACAAGCATATGCCTCTTGAGGAAAGACCATGAGACAGGTGGAGAGAGAAAGATAGAAAAAAAGAAAGAAAGAGAGAGAATGACTGAGTGAGTGAAAGAGAGGTGAGAGAGGCTTGCCATTGCTTCCTGCAATTTTGTCATTAAGGCAATTACTGTCATCAGACACTAGCTCTAACGACTCAGATAGGAGCTAATCGTTGCCATTTTATATTGGAGGTTGCATTCAAGAATGCTAATGGCATAGAAAGCAGGTTGTGATGCATTTCATTCATATACATTTGATTAAGGTTCAACTTATAATCGGTTAGTTTGATGTATAGTAATTATAGATGACTTTAGTCGCATCTGGCACTGAGCTAGATGGACCCGTTGACTGCATCCGAAAGTCCCTAGATAGTGCATTACTTTTGACCAAAGCCCAATGGTCCCTGGTCCTTGGTCCCTGGTCCCTGGTCCCTGGTCAAAAGCAGTGTGCTTTATAGTAAATATGGAACCATTTGGAACCACCAGCCAGTAGCGCACCCAGGAGAGAAACAGGACTGATGCCGGCAGAATGATGAAGGCAGACGTGAAGGTTATCTGCCTTTTGTCAACAAGTTATAAACAAGGTTCTTTTAGGAACTCATCTCACATAATCAGACTGGGAGATGCATTATTAATCAGGGATATGAACACATGCTGATATGAGCCTCATACCTTTCATTAGATCCTCTCATATCCCTTACCAATGTAATGAATTTGTTTAAAGCCAATCAAAATATCAGTTATGGAACTATTATGAAATGTATCCCTGGGAATATGCTGTCTGGAGTTTTCAGTCATTTGGGTATTTTGTGTTGTCCTTGGTCCTCATTACTTCCTAGCCTGTTTCCTCTCATTTTCTCTTCTCTCTTCATCTGTCCATTCTGTTTGTCCTCTCCTGGCTGGAATGAGATTTCACCCCTCATCTCTAAATATTTAATTTATTGAATACATTATTACATTCTCTAAATGATCCATGGTCATCAGCTCAGCAATTCATTCAACCTGCTAAATGATTTAACGCCCAGAGGCAGTTACAGGCAGTTACAGGCAGTTACAGGAAATGCAGTTACAGGAAATGTACAGTATATATCTTCATTGTCATATATTTGACATGTTTAACTAATGTGAGTTAGGAATTTATGTGGATCTGGTAATACATCACAGATATATGATGAAATTTGATTGGCTGGGATGTGATTGGTTCTGTGCCTGTAGGTTTCCTGAACATCCAGTCGTGGCCAGAGAACATGACAGACCTGAGTGTCTTCTCCAATCTGGCAACCATAGGAGGCAGAGCTCTATACAGGTAAGAACCTACAGTACATGAATACAGTATATTAGAACAGTACATTAGAACAGTACATTACTATAGTACATTACTACAGTACGGACCTGAGGATCTGGCAACCACAGGATGGAGAGCACTGAACAGGTAGGTCTGGAGCACGGAGCCCTGGGGAACACCTCTCACACATACTCTACATTACATCATTATTGTACCATACTTTGACGTGTGTTAAGAATGTTGCACTATTTTAACAGGAGCTAGTGATTTACCATTAGGTTGTGTACAGTCAGTCTGGCATATAAGAATGGCTGTAATGTTGTTGTTCCTTTGAGATCCCATCAGAACAACCCCATAGCTTTCCAACTGGGTATATATAATCAGCTAATTTGATAGACGGAATGTCGTCACAATTGATCATGTAACATGCCAGAGCTTCCCCATGACTCCCACGCCTGCACACACACACACACACACACACACACACACACACACACACACACACACACACACACACACACACACACACACACACACACACACACATAGATCTGGCTCCCACGGCTGTACACTCTCATTACCTTGATCCGTTAGCACTATGACAGCCATTATCCATTGCCATGCATTCAGGCAGACCCTAAGCTCAGAACGTCAGTGACACATGTACGCAGATACACACACACACACACACACACACACACACACACACACACACACACACACACACACACACACACACACAGACACCCCATGGGAACACTACACTACAATCAAATTGTATTGGTCACATATGCATATTTATCAGATGTTATTGCGGGTGTAGCAAAATCCTTGTGTTCCTAGTTCCAACAGTGCATTAATATCTAACAATTCACAACAATACACACAAATCTAAAGTAAAATAATGGAATTAAGAACTAAATATTAGGATGAGCAACGTCGGAGTGGCATTGACTAAAATACAGTAGAATAGAATACCGTATATACATATGAACTGAGTAAAGCAGTATGTAAATATTATTAGTGACTAGTGTTTCAGAGTACAGCAGTCACTTTAATCATGTTTACAGCAGTGGAGAGCCGGCAAGTCCATGACAGCAGATTCACTGTGGGTTGAGAACCATTAGGATAGGTGATGATTTGCTTTGGTGACATTAGCTAACTAGCGAGCAGTTTATTTTCAAGATATTACTGCCGTTAACATCATTATACACTATTAGAGCTTACAGTAGACATAGCAGCTTATGTTAGCAAGCAGAGAGAGTGGGTGTGAGAATGACATGTTAACAATTTAAAGTAAACACACACACATACACACTCACACACATCGTGGCCTATCACTAAGTGGAGAGCTGTATTCTTGTTAGTCTGAGTGCCTCTGTACACTCCCTACTCCCTCTCTTCAAGGCTCTTTCTGGGACGTAAAGACCCTTTCAGAGAGAAGGAGAGAGAGAAGGGAGAGAGAGGTAGAGTGCCTTTGGTACTCTATCTGTAGGAGCATGCTGTGCGCATCACAGGGATTGAAGACACTGTCAAAGATCACTGTTTTGCTTTGTAAAGATTTACAGAGCCGTGTCAGTTGGTTTGCTAACAGTCTAACACACTCTCCATGCAGGAATAACATCATCTGTGTATTAACTTGGAATTAATCTATTTTCTTATTACCCACCTGTCTTTATTTTCTCTCTCTGACCTTTCTCTTTCCATCTCTACCTTATTCTGTCTGCTTCTTTTTCCATCTCTACCTTATTCTGTCTGTTTCTCTTTCCATCTCTACCTTATTCTGTCTGTTTCTCTTTCCATCTCTACCTTATTCTGTCTGTTTCTCTTTCCATCTCTACCTTATTCTGTCTGTTTCTCTTTCCATCTCTACCTTATTCTGTCTGTTTCTCTTTCCATCTCTACCTCTTTCTGTCTGTCTCACTCTCTCTCTGACCTTTCTCTTTCCATCTCTACCTTATTCTGTCTGTTTCTCTTTCCATCTCTACCTTATTCTGTCTGTTTCTCTTTCTTTCTCCTCACCTCTTTCTGTCTGTCTCACTCTCTGTCTGGTCTTTTTCAACTTCTCTCACCCTTGTTTACTCCTCCTCCATCTTACCTCTCACACCATTCTCTTTCTCTAACGCCTCTCTCTTTCTTCCATCTTCCCTTTCTCCCCTTCTCCCTTTCCCCTCTCCTCTCCCAGTGGTATCTCTCTCCTAGTGTTGAAGCAGCAGTGGATCTCGTCCCTCCAGCTCCAGTCCCTGAATGAGATCAGTGCTGGTAACGTGTACATCACCAATAACAGTCAGCTGTGCTACTACAACACCGTCAACTGGACCGGCCTGTTCAGAGCCAACAACCAGAAGGTCCTCATACGCAACAACAGAGACCCTAAAGAGTGTAGTGAGTCACACACACACACATACACACACACACACACACACACACCACACAGGCGCGTACACACACACAGGCGCTTACACACACACACACACACACACACACACACACACACACACACACACACACACACACACACACAGGCGCTTACACACACACACATAGAGGTACAAACACACGCACGTACACACATACAAACACTTGCCCACACAAATGCACGCAAGTCTGTGTATACACAAACATACACACACACTCAACTAATTTCAGTCCTAACCCAACTTAGATCTGGACGCTGTTTCTGATACTTTGTCAACATTGTACAGTCAAATCTTCTAAAGAGCTACAATTATTATAGAGTTTGGTGTAATTGGACTCATGAGAGAATTCAGTTACCACTGGTTCCTCTCCTACCAATCTCTCAGTCTTAGGCATTCATGTATTAATGTAAATCAGTTACAGGTAGTGGTTAGAGCATTGGGCCAGTAACCGGAAGGTTGCTGGATCGAGTACCCCGAGCTGGGTTAAATGCAGAAGACACATTTCAGTTGAATACAATAAGTTGGACAACTGACTAGGTATCTCTCTTCTCCTCACTCCTCTCCTCTCTTCTCCTCACTCCTCTTCTCCTCACTCTTCTCCTCTCTTCTCCTCACTCCTCTTCTCCTCACTCCTCTTCCCCTCTTCTCTTCTCCTCTTCTCCTCACTCCTCTTCTCCTCACTCCTCTTCTACGCTTCTCCTCACTCCACTTCTATTCACTCCTCTTCTCCTATTCTCCTCTTCTACTCCCCCCTCTTCTCCTCTTCTCCTCACTCGTCTTCTCCTCTTCCCCTCTTCTCCTCACTCCCCTTCTACTCACTCCTCTTCTACTCACTCCTCACTCCTCTTCTCCTCTTCTACTCCCTCCTCTTCTCCTCACTCCTCTTCTACTCTTCTCCTCACCCCTCTTCTACTCTTCTACTCACTCCTCTTCCCCTCTTCTCCTCTTCCCCTCTTCTCCTCTTCCCCTCTTCTTCTCACTCCCTTTCTACTCACTCCTCTTCTACTCTTCTCCTCACTCCTCTTCTACTCTTCTCCTCACTCATCTTCTACTCTTCTCCTCACTCCCCTTCTACTCACTCCTCTTCTACTCTTCTCCTCACTCCTCTTCTACACTTCTCCTCACTCCCCTTCTACTCACTCCTCTTCTCCTATTCTTTTCTTCTCCTCTTTTACTCATTCCTCTTCCCCTCTTCTCCTCTTCTACTCTTCTACTCACTCCTCTTCTCCTCACTCCTCTTCTCCTCTTCTACTCACTCCTCTTCCCCTCTTCTCCTCTTCTCCTCACTCCTCTTCTCCTCTTCTCATCTTCTCCTCACTCCTCTTCTCCTCACTCCTCTTCTCCTCTTCTACTCACTCCTCTTCCCCTCTTCCCCTCTCCCCCTCTTCTCCCCACTCCTCTTCTATTCACTTCGCTTCTCCTCTTCTCCTCTTCCCCTCTTCTCCTCACTCCCCTTCTACTCACTCCTCTTCTACTCTTCTCCTCACTCCTCACTCCTCTTCTACTCCCTCCTCTTCTACTCTTCTCCTCACTCCTCTTCTACTCTTCTACTCACTCCTCTTCTCCTCTTCTCCTCTTCCCCTCTTCTCCTCACTCCCCTTCTACTCACTCCTCTTCTACTCTTCTCCTCACTCCTCACTCCTCTTCTACTCCCTCCTCTTCTACTCTTCTCCTCACTCCTCTTCTACTCTTCTACTCACTCCTCTTCTCCTCTTCTTTTCTTCTACTCTTCTACTCACTCCTCTTCTACTCTTCTCCTCACTCCTCTTCTCCTCACTCCTCACTCCTCTTCTACTCTTCTCCTCACTCCTCTTCTCCTCACTCCTCACTCCTCTTCTACTCCCTCCTCTTCTACTCTTCTCCTCACTCCTCTTCTCCTCACTCCTCACTCCTCTTCTACTCCCTCCTATTCTCCTCTTTTTTTCTTCTCCTCTTCTACTCACTCCTCTACCCCTCTTCTCCTCTTCTACTCTTCTACTCACTCCTCTTCCCCTCTTCTCTTCCCCTCTTCTCCTCTTCCCCTCATCTCCTCACTCCTCTTCTCCTCTTTTTCCCACTCATCTTCCCCTCTTCTCCTCTTCTCCTCACTCGTCTTCTCCTCTTCCCCTCTTCTCCTCACTCCTCTTCTCCTCACTCCTCTTCCTCTCTTCTCCTCTCCCCCTCTTTTCCTCTTCTCCTCTTCCTATCCTCTCCTCTTCCCCTCTCCCTCTCTTCTCCTCTTTTCCTCTTCCTCTCTTCTCCTCTTCCTATCCTCTCCTCTTCCCCTCTCCCTCTCTTCTCCTCTTCCCCTCTTCTCTTCTTCCTCTCTTCTCCTCTTTTCCTCTTCCCCTCTTCTCCTCTTCCTATCTTCCCCTCTCCCTCTCTTCTCCTCTTCCCCTCTTCTCCTTTTCGTCTCTTCTCCTCTTTTCCTCTTCCCCTCTTCTCCTCTCCCTCTCTTCTCCTCTTCCCCTCTTCTCCTCTTCCCCTCTTCTCCTCTTCCTCTCTTCTCCTCTTCCCCTCTCCCTCTCTTCTCCTCTTCCCCTCTCCCTCTCTTCTCCTCTTCCTCTCTTCTCCTCTTCCCATCTTCTCCTTTTCTTTTCTTCTCTCCTCAACAGTCTTCAGGTGTCACACACTATTAGCTGGCTGACTCACTCCCCTTCTACTCACTCCTCTTCTACTCTTCTCCTCACTCCTCTTCTACACTTCTCCTCTTCTACTCATTCCTCTTCCCCTCTTCTCCTCTTCTACTCTTCTACTCACTCCTCTTCCCCTCTTCTCCTCTTCTCCTCACTCCTCTTCTACTCTTCTTCTCTTCTACTCACTCCTCTTCTCCTCACTCCACTTCTCCTCTTCTACTCACTCCTCTTCCCCTCTTCTCCTCTTCTCCTCACCCCTCTTCTCCTCTTCTCCTCTTCTCCTCACTCCTCTTCTCCCCTTCTACTCACTCCTCTTCCCCTCTTCTCTTCTCCTCATCTCCTCACTCCTCTTCTCCTCTTCTACTCGCTCATCTTCCCCTCTTCCCCTCTTCTCCCCACTCCTCTTCTATTCACTCCGCTTCTCCTCTTCCCCTCTTACCCTCTTCTCCCCACTCCTCTTCTATTCACTCCGCTTCTCCTCTTCTCCTCTTCCCCTCTTCTCCTCACTCCCCTTCTACTCACTCCTCTTCTACTCTTCTCCTCACTCCTCTTCTACTCACTCCTCACTCCTCTTCTACTCCCTCCTCTTCTACTCTTCTCCTCACTCCGCTTCTACTCTTCTACTCACTCCTCTTCTTTTCTTCTACTCTTCTACTCACTCCTCTTCCCCTCTTCTCCTCTTCTACTCACTCCTCTTCTCCTCTTCTACTCTTCTACTCACTCCTCTTCCCCTCTTCTCTTCCCCTCTTCTCCTCTTCCCCTCTTCTCCTCACTCCTCTTCTCCTCACTCCTCTTCTCATCTTCTTCTCACTCCTCTTCCCCTCTTCTCCTCACTCCTCACTCGTCTTCTCCTCTTCCCCTCTTCTCCTCACTCCTCTTCTCCTTACTCCTATTCTCCTCACTCCTCACTCCTCTTCCTCTCTTCTCCTCTTCCCCTCTTTTCCTCTTCCTCTCTTCTCCTATTTTCCTCTTCCCCTCTTCTCCTCTTCCTATCTTCTCCTCTTCCCCTCTCCCTCTCTTCTCCTCTTCCCCTCTTCTCCTCTTCCTCTCTTCTCCTCTTTTCCTCTTCCCCTCTTCTCCTCTTCCTATCTTCTCCTCTTCCTATCTTCTCCTCTTCCTCTCTTCTCCTCTTCCCCTCTTCTCCTCTTCCCCTCTCCCTCTCTTCTCCTCTTCCTCTCTTCTCCTCTTCCCCTCTTCTCCTTTTCTTCTCTTCTCTCCTCAACAGTCTTCAGGTGTCACACACTATTAGCTGGCTGACTTTGAGAAGTTGGACTGTGTCTATGAGTTAGACAGTTCTCCTTCACTGTGTGTTTGTGTGTGTGTGTGTGTGCGTGCAGGCGTGTTCCTGTGTGTTTGTGCGTGCTTGTGTGTGTGTTACCCTAGCCACAGCACAAGGTGGAAAGACAGGCTCTACCCCCCAGCTGCTACCTCCCTACTCATGAGGGTTTCTATGCAGGTTGTGTAGTCAACCTTTGATAAGGAGAAGAAAATAGAGATGGTAGCCTCGTGAAGTGTTCACCAAGCACACTCACTTTAATTACTACTTAGCTTATGTCCTTAATCCACACAAAATGCACTACTTTAAGATGTACACTATAGTAATACAGTACACTATTTTAAGTAGTGCATTTTCTATGTACAGAATAGAGCGCCATTTGGGATGCAGCTTTACATACACATGTTTAGGCCTCGTCTTCTCGTTATCCCTGAAAAACGGAGATGAAATCAAATGGACCTGTGGTTCTTTCTTCTTCATTTTCTCCTTATTTTTCATTCAGAAGTAGGATGTTTTGATGCATGATGGGTATTGTCTTCCGTTGACGTCGGCCCATTGTTGGAAGCCCTCTCTCGGCTCTGGTTACTTGGCTCGTTTGACAGTCCCCTCCGGCGTCTCCGCGTTTCCCTGAAGATGGACCTGGCTCAGCGTTTGACGTCAATAGAGTCCAAACTGTGTGTTTTCAATGGGAGTCAAAAACTTTGATGTCGGCATCTTTTTGATCCCATTGTGTACTGTATCATTACAACTCTCTCTCTCTCTCTGTGCCTCCCTCTCTCTCTCTATCTCTCTCTCTCTCTGCCTCTCTCTCTCTCTGCCTCCCTCTCTCTCTCTCTCTCTGCCTCTCTCTCTCTCTCTGCCTCTCTCTCTCTCTCTCTCTCTGCCTCTCTCTCTCTCTCTCTCTGCCTCTCTCTCTCTCTCTCTCTCTGTCTGCCTCTCTCTCTCTCTCTCTCTCTCTCTGCCTCCCTCTCTCTCTGCCTCCCTCTCTCTCTCTCTGCCTCTCGCTCTCTGCCTCTCTCTCTCTCTCTGCCTCTCTGCCTCTCTCTCTCTGCCTCTCTCTCTCTGCCTCTCTCTGCCTCTCTCTCTCTCTCTCTCTCTCTGCCTCTCTCTCTCTCTCTCTCTCTGCCTCTCTCTCTCTCTCTGCTTCTCTCTCTCTCTCTCTCTCTCTCTCTCTCTCTCTCTCTCTGCCTCTCTCTCTCTCTCTCTCTCTCTCTCTCTCTCGCTCTCGCTCTCTCTCTGTCCGTCCCTCCCTCCCTCCCTCCCTCCCTCCCTCCCTCCCTCCCTCCCTCCCTCCCTCCCTCCCTCACTCATCCTCCCCCTCCTCTGTCATGCACATGCGCTTTTCATTTTCACATTTCTTAAGCATTCTGGACATGACACCAAAACACAGAATGCCCCCTGACTTACATTTGGCCTGAACCTCAAAGTCAGGGTGGAATGATTGTGACTGTAGCTCTGCAGGCTCTGTCTCTGGTGCCCAACAAACACATGCAGTCTCTTTATGCTTCTCCGGTGGGAGGGGAAGCCAGTACAGAGCCAGTGGCAGGGCAGAACAGAGGGGTGCAGTGCTGAACTAGGCCAGGCCAGACAGCCTGTTGCTCTCTGTTGCTGTAGACCTGCCAGACACCACATTCGGCCGCAAGGGGAATGGAAATCACTTCTGACATTTTGGCTACATCCCAAATAGTAGCATATTCGCTATGTAGTGCACTACTTTTGACCATTGTGCATAGGTCCCTGGTCAAAAGTAGCACACTGTATTGGGAATAGGGTGCCATCTGAGACACAACCGTTGTATGTGATAGTAGCCCCTCAGACCCTCATTGTTCTGACAATGTTCTAACAATGTTCTCACAATGTTGGGTAACAATCTTAGAACCTAGAAACTAATCTGGAGTGTGGGCTGGCCAGCTCCTCCATTTGAACAGTCTGTGACGATAGTACCAACCATCTATAAACGGAGCTGCAGAGGGACCTCTCTCCTGGTATTATTATGCACAGATAGTAGGCTACTCATGCTGCAGTGGTATGGCATCCGTCCTCTCATATCAGTTGAGTACAGAGATCCTATTTCCTGCACAGAGGGGCGGTTGGACTTAAAGCTCTCTCTCTCTCTCTCTCTCCCTTCATCATTGTATTTGCCAGCATTTGCTGATGCTGAAAATAGATGATAGAGTTAAGGGCAAATGTTCCACTTTCTGTCTTTGTTTCCTCCCCTTTCGTTTCCCCTTGTCTTATCGTTCGTCATCAGTGTTAGCTTGTACCACGTGTTATTCAAGCTACTTTAGTACCCCGTCACTGTTTGGTCAGCACTATTATAATGGAAGAACACAGCTACAGCTGGGTCCACATTCAGCTCCACAGTGTGTCTCCTCTCACAGACGTGTGTTGTGCATGTTTCTCCCTCTCTGCTGTAGATACGTGCTCTAAATTCACTATGCACTTCTAACAAAGGGCTTTGATATAGATCTCCATGGTGGGTCTGGCTGCCATTACCTGTTCCAGATCACAGACAGAGAGACAGTCCAGTCTAGACAATTAGCAGTTGACCCCCTCTGTCCCTCAGATGGACAGAGAGGAGGACAGAGAGTTGAAACCTCTGTTTTACTGACTGGCCTTATATGTACACACACTCTATTGTTTGGTTCAGCCAACTGCTGGGTTACAAGCTTTAAAGCAAGGTTGGGTTATTGGTGCTGGGTTATTGGTGCTGGGTTATTGGTGCTGGGTTATTGGTGCTGGGTTATTGGTGCTGGGTTATTGGTGCTGGGTTATTGGTGTTGGGTTATTGGTGCTGGGTTATTGGTGCTGGGTTATTGATGCTGGGTTATTGGTGCTGGGTTATTGGTGCTGAGTTATTGGTGCTGGGTTATTGGTGCTGGGTTATTGATGCTGGGTTATTGGTGCTGGGTTATTGGTGTTGGGTTATTGGTGCTGGGTTATTGATGCTGGGTTATTGGTGCTGGGTTATTGGTGCTGGGTTATTGGTTATTGGTGCTGGGTTATTGGTGCTGGGTTATTGGTGCTGGGTTATTGGTGCTGGGTTATTGGTGCTGGGTTATTGGTGCTGGGTTATTGATGCTGAGTTATTGGTGTTGGGTTATTGGTGCTGGGTTATTGGTGCTGGGTTATTGATGCTGGGTTATTGGTGCTGGGTTATTGGTGCTGGGTTATTGGTGCTGGGTATTGGTGCTGGGTTATTGGTGCTGGGTTATTGATGCTGAGTTATTGGTGCTGGGTTATTGGTGCTGGGTTATTGGTGCTGGGTTATTGGTGCTGGGTTATTGATGCTGGGTTATTGGTGCTGGGTTATTGTTGCTGGGTTATTGGTTATTGGTGCTGAGTTATTGGTGCTGGGTTATTGGTGCTGAGTTATTGGTGCTGGGTTATTGGTGCTGGGTTATTGGTTATTAGTGCTGAGTTATTGGTGCTGAGTTATTGGTGCTGGGTTATTGGTGCTGGGTTATTGGTGCTGAGTTATTGATGCTGGGTTATTGATGCTGGGTTATTGGTGCTGGGTTATTGATGCTGGGTTATTTGTGCTGGGTTATTGGTTATTGGTGCTGAGTTATTGGTGCTGGGTTATTGGTGCTGAGTTATTGGTGCTGAGTTATTGGTGCTGAGTTATTGGTGCTGGGTTATTGGTTATTGGTGCTGAGTTATTGATGCTGGGTTATTGGTGCTGAGTTATTGGTGCTGGGTTATTGATGCTGGGTTATTGGTGCTGGGTTATTGATGCTGGGTTATTGGTGCTGGGTTATTGGTTATTGGTGCTGAGTTATTGGTGCTGGGTTATTGGTGCTGAGTTATTGGTGCTGGGTTATTGATGCTGGGTTATTGGTGCTGGGTTATTGGTGCTGGGTTATTGGTGCTGAGTTATTGGTGCTGGGTTATTGGTGCTGAGTTATTGGTGCTGGGTTATTGATGCTGGGTTATTGATGCTGGGTTATTGGTGCTGGGTTATTGATGCTGGGTTATTGGTGCTGGGTTATTGGTGCTGAGTTATTGGTGCTGGATTATTGATGCTGAGTTATTGGTGCTGGGTTATTGATGCTGGGTTATTGGTGCTGGGTTATTGGTGCTGGGTTATTGGTGCTGGGTTATTGTTGCTGGGTTATTGTTGCTGGGTTATTGGTGCTGAGTTATTGGTGCTGGGTTATTGGTGCTGGGTTATTGGTGCTGGGTTATTGATGCTGGGTTATTGGTGCTGGATTATTGGTTATTAGTGCTGAGTTATTGGTGCTGGGTTATTGGTGCTGGGTTATTGGTGCTGGGTTATTGGTGCTGGGTTATTGGTGCTGGGTTATTGGTGCTGGATTATTGGTGCTGGGTTATTGGTGCTGGGTTATTGGTGCTGGGTTATTGGTGCTGGGTTATTGGTGCTGGATTATTGGTGCTGGGTTATTGGTGCTGGGTTATTGGTGCTGAGTTATTGGTGCTGGGTTATTGGTGCTGGGTTATTGATGCTGAGTTATTGGTGCTGGGTTATTGGTGCTGGATTATTGATGCTGGGTTATTGGTGCTGGGTTATTGATGCTGGGTTATTGGTGCTGGGTTATTGATGCTGGGTTATTGATGCTGGGTTATTGGTGCTGGGTTATTGATGCTGGGTTATTGGTTATTAGTGCTGAGTTATTGGTTCTGAGTTATTGGTGCTGGGTTATTGGTGCTGGGTTATTGATGCTGGGTTATTGGTGCTGGGTTATTGGTGCTGAGTTATTGGTGCTGGGTTATTGGTGCTGAGTTATTGGTGCTGGGTTATTGGTGCTGGGTTATTGGTGCTGGGTTATTGATGCTGGGTTATTGGTGCTGGGTTATTGATGCTGGGTTATTGGTGCTGGGTTATTGATGCTGGGTTATTGATGCTGGGTTATTGATGCTGGGTTATTGATGCTGGGTTATTGGTTATTAGTGCTGAGTTATTGGTTCTGAGTTATTGGTGCTGGGTTATTGAGATGTGAGGGCGGCAGGTAGCCTAGTGGTTAAGAGTGTTGGGCCAGTAATGGAACGGTCACTGGTTTGAATGCACAAGCCAACTAAGTCTGTAAATGTGCCCTTGAGCAAGGCACTTAACCCTATTTGCTCTGAATAAGAGCGTCTGGTAAATAAAATAATAAAAAAAGCCTTCATTAGAGCTTAAGTAATTTCATCACTTCTGGGTTAGGGTTAGGGTTATGGTTAGGGTTAGGGTTAGCCAATGGTTCCAACAATATCATTTCAGATAAAGTCAAACATTTATAAATTCTATCAGTGTCCAGTACCTAACCCTGTCATGCTACTGTGGATGGTGTTTGACCATCTGTCTGACCCCTAACGCTAACCTGTATTCTTGTGTTTCTCAGCTACTGTGGATGGTGTTTGACCTTCTGTCTAACCCCTAAACCTAACCCTAACCTGTTTTCTTGTGTTTCTCAGCTACTGAGCAGATGGTGTGTGACCCTCTGTGTTCGGATGCTGGCTGCTGGGGGCCGGGACCAGACCAGTGCCTATCCTGTCGCTACTTTATTAGGGGACGCATCTGTGTGGACACCTGCAATCTCTATGAAGGGTGAGTTACAGATGACAGTTTCAAACAATGAGAGATACTGTAGACTCTTGACAGTATAACACAATGACATTATGACAGCATCACTCTCAATATGCATGAAGATAAAGGCAAATACAGCCGGCAAACTAACAAATCTTTAACTTTTACCTCATTGTGAGTTACGACTTATTTTGATGGCTTCTAGGTCTGAATTGTTTTGATATAGTGATTGTTTCAGTACACTCTCAGAAATAAAGGTTTATAGTTGTTCCTAAAGGGTTACAGCCGCTTGTCACTGGGGTGGGACCCTGTAAGGTCCTCTTTCATAGTTTTAGTTATAGGTCCAGTTATATTGTACAACAAGTTCACACCTCAGATAGTACCATTCTCCACAGGTTCAAAACCAGGCTTTTTCCTTTATATATATATATACGTACCACCACAGTAACAAAGCCATTCATTTATTCCATGTACTGAATATAGCACAAATGAACAGTTAAACTGGTACAACACTTCCATTCACGGATGGGCAAAAATAAAACTGAAAACCACGCCCCCACTAAGCCACACCTCCAATATCATTTTCCGGTGTGCCTTGCCTTTTTGAGTGAATTGTGTGTGTTAGTGACAGAGACATGGTTGTAGAATTCATTCATTTTCAGTTATTTGGCCTTCACCAAGTGAGATACTAAACGTATATTATCATTAAAATTAAACTCTTTATGACCACACATATATTATAAGGCCTTATTTTTAGGCCTAGCTTTACCCTAATACAGTTGTTACAGTAGTTATATGTATGTTATCATTGTGTAGCATATTATTAATCAGTCAACCAATGTACATGCAAAAACACAGATATTCAAAAAAAAATCACACAAAAAATCTGCCCGTGTTAGAGCAAGCTGGGCAATATGATAATAATAATAATGATGGTACAAATATTGTCTTTTTAAGGTACCACACCAGTGACAAAGCCAATAGTTCCTTTTAGGTGGCAAAAATTAATCATTGTACCTTTTGGTGGGTATTGAGGGTACACAAAATATGGGAAACAGAAATGTACCTTCACGTTGTACCCCTGTTTTTGAGAATGAGAGTGTGATGAATGTACCTTAATATTCAAAACATGGGAAACAGAAATGTACCTTCACGTTGTACCCCTATTTTTGAGAACGAGAGTGTGATGATTGTACCTTAATATTCAAAATATGAGGTACAGAAATGTACCATTATACTCTTTATCTACACATGTACCCTAAAAGGTAGCGAACAGTAACATGTGAGATCATTATGTGTACATCTGATCTTTCGTACCCTAGGGAATAATACCATACCCTTATTTCTAAGAGTAGTACAATATCATACCCTTATTTCTAAGAGTAGTACTATACCATACCCTTATTTCTAAGAGTAGTACTATACCTTACCCTTATTTCTAAGAGTAGTACTATACCATACCCTTATTTCTAAGAGTAGTACTATACCATACCCTTATTTCTAAGAGTAGTACTATACCATACCCTTATTTCTAAGAGTAGTACTATACCATACCCTTATTTCTAAGAGTAGTACTATACCATACCCTTATTTCTAAGAGTAGTACTATACCATACCCTTATTTCTAAGAGTAGTACTATACCTTACCCTTATTTCTAAGAGTAGTACTATACCATACCCTTATTTCTAAGAGTAGTACTATACCATACCCTTATTTCTAAGAGTAGTACTATACCATACCCTTATTTCTAAGAGTAGTACTATACCATACCCTTATTTCTAAGAGTAGTACTATACCATACCCTTATTTCTAAGAGTAGTACTATACCTTACCCTTATTTCTAAGAGTAGTACTATACCATACCCTTATTTCTAAGAGTAGTACTATACCATACCCTTATTTCTAAGAGTAGTACTATACCATACCCTTATTTCTAAGAGTAGTACTATACCATACCCTTATTTCTAAGAGTAGTACTATACCATACCCTTATTTCTAAGAGTAGTACTATACCTTACCCTTATTTCTAAGAGTAGTACTATACCTTACCCTTATTTCTAAGAGTAGTACTATGTATCTCAGCATGAATTACCTGCTCCACAGACTACTGAGTGTAAAATATAACTACTCTCTGTGCAAACACCAGTCTCTTCCCTTTTTCATTCTGATAACGGGAGAAAACATGGTGTAAACACAATCTAAAGGCTCAGGAGAATGACAGAAAAATACTGCAAGAATGGACTTAAATGTCAGAGAAAAATAGATGAGAATACGTTCCAAATGGCATCCTATTCCCATATAGTGCACTCATTTTGACCTGAGCGCTATGGGCCCTGGTCAAAAGTAGTGCACTTTATAAGGATTAGGATGCCATTTTGGACGCAACCAGAGACAAGGACAGGTCAAACACAGCACAGAGAACTTCATACAAAAAGGATAAACCACCGCAACAATACACTCCAGTGAGTGAATAACAGGGGAAATAAGATGGTAGTTCTGATCTGTTGCAGTGTGGATTACAGAGTACGGATGTTACAATATGTGAGACAGAAACATGCACGCACGCACGCACGCACGCACACACACACACACACACGCACAGGAGTGTACTTACTGTGAGTAGGAGCATAGGTGACAACATGGAGCGGTCTGAGGGAGTGTACTTGATCGGGGAAGATTGGTTATGGGTTCGTAGGAGAATTTCCTGCATTATTTTTAAATCTCTACATTTTGTTATGTGTTGTGTTTGTTGTTTACCTGTATAATCCTCTCTAATACATTGTTTAAAAGGCTGTGAGACAACAGGTGAAACGTTCAAAGTTAAACGTCACCATCTGAACCGTAAACCAGACTGTGGTGTCTGGGTAATGTATAAATAGAAATAGAATAACTAGATAGTTACTGTATGTCTAGAAATCGACTATATGTCTATGGCTGGAGTACACTACAGTAGACACTGAAATGGATGACTGTTTCTCCTTCCAGACTGACAGGCTCTAGGTCCAGGCAGCCATCGGGACCCTTCGTGGTCGAGAAGCGTGAGGCCAGTTTGGAGAGGTATGCCAAACGAGGGCAGGGGGGTTAGGCGTGTCACTGCGTGTCACAGTCACTGCTTGCGCACGGGGCCACGCTCTGCCTACCTGTCTGCCTGTCTGCACTCCACCTCTCACAGCTCGGCCAATCAAAGAGTCGCAAGAGACGCTACTAACCAATCCCAGAGCCACGAGACGCTACTGATTGAAGTCTACTGAGATTTACATTCTGTATAACATTTAGGGGCGGTTTCCCAAACGCAGATTAAGCCTAGTCTGGGACTAAAAAGATCAATGGAGAACCTGTCTGGGAAACTACTCAATAGTATGTATTTATGATTGAGACAGTGTCTTGTTCACTATGGGGCACTCTTACATTAGGAGGAAAAATATCTACTGTAATGCATGAATTGTTTATTTCCAGTGCACAAATGCCTCTGACTGAGTCAACACAAACGGTTCGTAAGAAAACAGGACGACACAGTCACAGAGTGCAACTGTTATAGTGGAGATTTAGGTAGGGCCTCCTGTAAAGAAGTGAAGTCCGTGCGTAAAAGCTTCTGTCCTCTGGGTTCTGCTAGAACAGAGGTGTTAAATGCTCAGTGTAGCAGACAGACAGACAGGCCGTGCCTCTGTCCTACAGTCACTGACTGCAGAGCGAGAGAAAGAGAGAGACAGTAAGAAACAGAAACAGAGACCATTCCGGAAGCCAGAGAGAGAGACCCGACATATAAAATGGACAGAGACAGAGACAGAGACAGCAGCGAGAGAGAGAGAGAGAGAGAGAGAGAGAGACAGAGAGAGAGAGAGAGAGAGAGAAGCTTAAAGGAGATGTTAAACCATAACCCATTTAAACCATAGCTGTACAAGACAAAGACCAACCTCCCGTGCCACCCTGCATGGCATTGTGTCGTCTGGATAAAGCAGAATTAATCCTAATTTGGTTTTAGGTCCCACAGAGGAGTCCCACTTGGTATTAGACAGAGGGAAGAAGTACCACACGAACTGGCAGACACACACACACACACACACACGCACGCATAGCATCTCTCCTTGTATGTCTAAATCAGGGTGCCAAGGCAACTCTGTCTTACTTTGGTCTCTGTTATTTACAGACTTTCCAAGTCCCGCCAGTGACTTCTTATTTGACTGTTGATTTCTGAATGTATAGAACACCCGTTGACTTTAGCTGGAAAGCCATGCTATACCCCAAAGTGGTGCTATCAATATAGCCAACATAATTAGCTGTGACGCTGTAGGGTGTAATAGTGTAACACAGAGAAATGCATCAGATTGTATATTCTCTACGTGTGCATGCTCAACAGTTAATGCATGTGTCCCAAATGGCACTCTAGTCCCTACATAGTGCGCTACTTCTGACTTGCGCCCTATGGTTTTCCTTTTGGGCCCTGGTCAAAAGTAGTGCACTGTATATGGACGCAGCCCATGACATCATCCAGTGACCTTCAGTGCCAAATTAAACTGGAGAACACACACACACACACACACACAGACACACACACACAGACTCTCTCTCTCTCTTTATCTCTCTAGTACAATCCTGCCTTCATTGAGCAGCATTTTTCTTTTTAGGTCTATCTGCTGCAGAATCTCTCCCTGATACTGAAGGTTCACACAGATCTATATTTTATTGATAGTTTTCTCTGTCTCTCTCTCAAACAAATTTTGTCATTGATTCTGGCAATTGATTGAGGTTTAAGAAATGTATTAGAACTGGGAACAAATTATTGCACAGTTTTAAAAACTTGCCAGCACATTATGTGGCAACCAGTAAAAGTAAAGGGAAATTGGATTTGGCTCGGCTTGAATATAATGCTGAATGAAAAATGAATGTACAATATTATTTTGATTTGTTTTGACTAAAATCTCTAGGGGAGACTGGGGTAAGTTGAGGCATTTTTTACATTCAGGATCACTCTGTCCAGGGAAATATAAAATTATTCAGAACAAAGATATCTACATACACTGAGTATCCCAAACATTAAGAACATCTTCGTAATATTGAGTTACACCCTCCCCTTTTGCCCTCAGAACAGCCTCAATTTGTCAGGGCATGGACTCCGGAAGGTGTGAGAAGTGTTCCATGGGGATGCTGACCCATGTTGACTCCAATGCTTCCCACAGTTGTGTCAAGTTGGCTGGATGTCCTTTGGGTGGTGGACCATTCTTGATACACGCGGGCAACGGTTCAGCGTGAAAAGCCCATCAACGTTGCAGTTCTTGACACAAACCGGTGCTCCTGGCACCTACTACCATACCCCTTTCAAAGGCACTTAAATGTCCATTCACCCTCTGAATTACACACATTCAACAATCCATGTCTCAGTTCTCAAGGATTAAAAATCCTTCTTTAACCTGTATCCTCCCCTTCATCTACACTGATTGAAGTGGATTTAACAAATCCCTCAATAAGGGATCATAGCTTTCACCTGGATTCACTTGGTAAGTCTGTCATGGAAAGAACAGGTGTTCCTAATGTTTTGTATACTCAGTGTATAATTCAGGATATTGTGTATCCCTGTAATCTGTAATCAGAATTCATGTAAACATTATAGTTTTGATCCGAAGGGCAGGGTAAGTTATGCCGCCTACACATTTCTGTACTGAATGAAATATTACCACTACCTTTTTAAACTAAAAAAGCAAAAAAAGAAACCCTCTCACTTTCAACTGCGTTTATTTTCAGAAAACTTAACATATGTAAATATTTGTATGAACATAACAAGATTCAACAACTGAGACATAAACTGAACAAGTTCCACAGACATGTGACTAACAGAAATTGAATAATGTGTCCCTGAACAAAGGGGGGAGGGTCAAAATCAAAAGTAACAGTCAGTATCTGTCCGCCAGCTGCATTAAGTACTGCAGTGCATCTCCTCCTCATGGACTGCACCAGATTTGCCAGTTCTTGCTGTGAGATGTTGCCCCACTCTTACACCAAGGCACCTGCAAGTTCCCAGACATTTCTGTGGGGAATGGCCCTAGCCCTCACTCTCCGATCCAACAGGTCCTAGACGTGCTCAATGGGATTGAGATCCGGGCTCTTCGCTGGCCATGGCAGAACACTGACATTCCTGTCTTGCAGGAAATCACGCACAGAACGAGCAGTATGGCTGGTGGCATTGTCATGCTGGAGGGTCATGTCAGGATGAGCCTGCAGGAAGGGTACCACATGAGGGAGGAGTATGTCTTCCCTGTAACGCACAGCGTTGAGATTGCCTGCAATGACAACAAGCTCAGTCCGATGATGCTGTGACACACCGCCCCAGAACATGACGGACCCTCCAAATCGATCCCGCTCCAGAGTACAGGCCTCGGCGTAACGCTCATTCCATTCGACGATAAACGTGAATCCGACCATCACCCCTGGTGAGACAAAACCGCGACTCATCAGTGAAGATGTGGCAGGTAGCCTAGTGGTTAGAGCGTTGGACTAGTAACCGAAAGGTTGCAAGATCAAATCCCTGAGCTGACACGGTAAAAATCTGTCATTCTGCCCCTGAACAAGGCTGTTCCTAGACCGTCAATGAAAATAAGAATTTGTTCTTAACTGACTTGCCTAGTTAAATAAAGGTAAAAAAGAGCCCTTTTGCCATGCCTGTTTGGTCCAGCGACAGTGGGTTTGTGCCCATAGGCGACATTGTTGCCAGTGATGTCTGGTGAGGACCTGCCTTACAACAGGCCTACAAGTCCTCAGTCCAGCCTCTCTCAGCCTATTGCGGACAATCTGAGCACTGATGGAGGGATTCAGCGTTCCTGGTGTAACTCGGGCAGTTGTTGTTGCCATCCTGTATCTGTCCCACAGATGTGATGTTCGGATGTACCGATCCTGTGCAGGTGTTGTTACACGTGCTCTGCCACTACGAGGATGATCAGCTGTCCATCCTGTCTTCCTGTAGTGCTGTCTTAGGCGTCTCACAGTATGAACATTGCAATTTATTGCCCTGGCCACATCTGCAGCCCTCATGCCTCCTTGCAGCATGCCTAAGGCACGCTCACGCAGATGAACAGGGACCCTGAACCCTTTTTGGTGTCAGTAGAAAGGCCTCTTAGTGTCCTAAGTTTTCATAACTCTGACCATTCCACAGGTGCATGTTCATGAATTGGGAAAGCGTTTACAATGCAGATTTTTACGAATTATCTTTGAAAGACAGGGTCCTGAAAAAGGGATGTTTCTTTCTTTTGCTGAGTTTATGTCTATCTTAATTTCCTAAAGACAATTCAACACAATCACAATCACTTTTTTGTCTTTTAATATTTTTAAGCATATTTTTTAGATAGGCTTAACACCTAACAAACATTTTGTACCTTTTTTTTTTTTTTACACTTTTAACATAGGCCAGGCCCTGTTGTTACCTCATATCCCAGCAATGACGCCTTGCATTACACCTGGGAAGAAAACACTTGGCTCAACTTACCCCATGACCATTGGCTCACCTTACCTTACTATATTTGCCCACACAGCTACAATGATGCACTTTCATGCTAGATTTAGGACCTCCTATTGAAACTTATAGAGACCCCAACTGATGTATTTGTATAAAACAATCTTAAAATGATCTCTTTTGGTTTAGATGCAAGCGTTTTGTGTATGTTTTGGCAGAAACATACCCCACTTTCCCCTATGAGTAATGCATTTGTTTTCAAATTGTGATTTAAGCAAATAACAGCAGTATGATAGTAGTCAGTTCTCCTTTAGTTTTCATCTGCAGTCGTCCAGGCTCATGTCAGCCATCTTAGCATGCTGTTGCTACTGGTGTACAGTATGCACAGTGGAACAGTGTGTATATACCACATTACCCCATTGACTGCAGCGCCTGAGGCCATAAAACCCTTCCAGCTATTCCTCTAGACAGAGTCAGAGGAGCACAGCCAGGATCTGACACACTTTGTTCTTTCTCACTGTCTACATCTTCCCCGACTCTCCCTTACCCCTGCCTTCCTCTGTCCCTCTCCCTCCCTACCTCCCTCTTTCTCTCCTTTCCCCTCTCTTTCCTCCCTTCCTGTCTCCATCTGTCTCCCTCTCTCCTTCCCTCCATCTCTCTCTGTCTCTCCCAGGGAGGTGCGTGAGTATGACAACGGCTCGGTGTGTGTGGAGTGTGATGCCCAGTGTGAGAGAGCAGATGGTGAATCCCTGACCTGTCATGGCCCGGTAAGATCCTCCAGAGACACAGGTTATCTCAATATGCATACTACCGTGGTCCACATGCTTATGCTCCAAATTCTGTGGACATTCTCTTGAGTTCACTCTTGTGAGGACAAGAGTGTGGAGAATGCATAAAAAATGACCTAAAACTAAAGTTATGCAAGGTAGATTGTTCGTGGGTAGCTAGCTAAAAATAATTTGTTGCCATTTGGCGTTCTAATAGTAGTAGCTATCCAGTTAGCCTTATTGACTTACCATGGGCTTGCAATCTACATACAGCGCCTTCAGGAAAGAATTCAGGCCCCTGGACTTTTTCCACATTTTGTTACGTTACAGCCTTATTCTTAAAGGGATAAAAAAAAGGCCTCATCATTCCAAAGACAATACCACATAATGACAAAGTGAAAACAGGTTTTTAGAAATTTGAGAAAAACAAAAACAAAAATACCTTCTTTACCTAAGTATTCAGACCTTTTGCTATGAGACTCCAAATTTAGCTCAGGTGCATCATGTTTCCATCGATCATCCTTGAGATGTTTCTACAACTTAATTGGAGTCCACCTGTCTATAAACTGTCTGTATAAGGTCCCACAGTTAACAGTGCATGTCAGAGCAAAAACCAAGCCATGAGGTCGAAGGAATTGAATTGAGACAGGATTGTGTTGAGGCACAGATCTGGGGAATGGTGCTAAAAAAGTGTCTGTTGCATTGAAGGTCCCCAAGAACACAGTGGCCTTCATCATTCTTAAATGGAAAAGGGCCTTGGTCAGGGAGGTTACGAAGAACCCAATGGTCACACTGACAGAGCTTTAGAGTTCTTCTGTGGAGATGGGAGAACTTTCCAGAAGGACAACCATCTCTGCAGCACTCCACCAATCAGGCCTTTATAGTAGAGTGGCCAGACAGAAGCCACTCCTTAGTAAAAGGCACATGTCAGCCCGCTTGGAGTTTGCCAAAAGGCACCTAAAGGACTCTCAGACCATGAGAAATAAGATGCTCTGGTATGATGAAAACAAGATTGAACTCTTTGGCCTGAATGCCAAGTGTCCCATCTGGAGGAAACCTTGCACCATCCCTACGGTTAAGCATGGTGGTGGCAGCATCATGCTGTGGGGATGTTTTTCAGCGGCAGGGACTGGGAGACTAGTCAGGATCTAGGGAAAGATGAACAGAGCAAAGTACAGAGAGTTCCTTGGTGAAAATCTGCTCCAGAGCACTAAGGACCTCAGACTGGGGGTGAAGGTTCACCTTCCAACAGGACAATGAGCCTAAGCACACAGTCAACACAACGCAGAAGTGGCTTCGGGACAAGTCTCTGAATGTCCTTGAGTTGCCCAGCTCTTATAGAGACCTGAAAATAGCTGTGCAGGGATCCTCCCCATCCAACCTGACAGAGCTTGAGAGGATCTGCAGAGAAGAATGGGAGGAACTCCCAAAATACAGGTGTGCCAAGCTTGTAGTGTCATACCCAAGAAGATTCTAGGCTGTAATCACTGCCATGTGCTTCAACAAAGTACCAAGTAAAGGGTCTGAATACTTACTGTATGTAAATGTGATATTTCAGTTGTTTATTTTTTAATCTATTTGCAAAAATTTAAAAAAAACTGTTTTTGCGTTGTCATTGTGGGGTATTGTGTATAGATTGATGAGGGTAAAAAAACATTTCAGGTTGTAAAGTAATAACATGTGGAAAAAGTCAAGTGACTTTCCAAAAATTGTAAGCAGGTAAAAAGGCCAACAGTAAAACAGCATGTACTTACTAACGTATCAAGATTAAATATTGTAATCAGGCAACATATAAGATGTCAATGGGCAACATTTATTTCTGTTTTCTGAGTTTATTTTCTCTCGCTTCAGCTAAACTCTGCCATTGATTTCAAGACATTTTGCATCATATTTCTGTGCATATTTTACGCTGAAGCGTTGATGCATGCTTCAAAATATGTACAAATGGAGTGCACATTCCAGAAACGCCCTCCGTGCTCTGTTTTTCATACTTTCATCTGATCCTCTGGTGCTCCATTTTGCTCGAAGCACGGTAGCATGCATTTGGAGAAACACCCACAGCCTAACACACACACATCCATGCACGCTGGCACACACACACACACACACACACACACACACACACATCCTCTAGCATTCATGACATGCACTAATAACTTATCCTCACTCCTGCACATTCCAACAGACAAAGAATAATACACATCAATTATTGTGTAAAACATTTATAAAAATCACAGTGTTAATCAACACTGAAAGTGTTGAGTCTGTGGACCCATTTAGAGACCAGAATATTTTTAAATTAACACACTGTAACACACAAAGCCTTATTCAAATATTTCCAATAGTGCGTTGCCTTTCAAGTAAATTGTAGAGTTACCACCCATTACTTTATTTGTTAGTGACAGAGACCTGGTTGTTGCATTCATCCATTTTCGGTCCTAAGCGAATGTTATCTTAAAAAATATATATATTTAACATAAGGCCATACATATTTCACAAGGCCTTATTTTCAGGTAGTTTTACCTTAATTGAGGGGCCTGAAACTCATACTCATCACTTTGAACGTAATCCACGCCTATCATTATCATATTTCCCAGCATGCCCTATTGCAGGTCAATTTTTGAAATTGTTTGGTTCAATATCATTGTTTGTTCATTTACATTTATTGATTCATTCATTAATCATTCATTTACTAATTCAATATGTTACTCTAGATCACTATTACTCCACACACATCTCTCCCTCGCCCTCCATTTGGCAAATCTGACCATAACTCTCTCCTCCTGATTCCTGCTCACAAGCAAAACTCAAACAGGTGAAGCGGATGCTAAGCTACAGGAATGTTTTGCTATTACAGACTGGAATATGTTCCGGGATTCATCCGATGGCATTGAGTGTACCACATCAGTCACCGGCTTCATTAATAAGTGCATCAATGATCAATATTGTCCCCACAGTGACCTACGTACATATACCAACCAGAAGCAATGGATTACAGGTAATATCCGCACTGAGCTAAAGAGTGGGACACTAATAAGAAAGTATTAAGCTTATAAGAAATCTCTTCTATGCCATCTGATGAACCATCAAACAGGCAAAGCATCAATACATCAAATCCTACTACACTGGCACTGATGCTCGTCGGATGTGGCAGGGCTTGCAAACTATCATGGATTACAAAGGGAAACCCAGCCAAGAGCTGCCGATTGACGCAGACAACCTAAATGCCTTCTATGCTCGCTTCGAGGCTAGCAACACTGAACCATGCATAAGAGCACCGGCTGTTCTGGATGACTGAATGATCCCGATGCGAGTAAGACCTTTAAACAGGTTAACATTTGCAGGGCCAGACGGATTACCAGGACACGTACTCAGAGCATGTGTTGACCAGCCGGACAGTGTCTCCCTGACTCAAACTGTAATACCTACATGTTTCAAGCAGACCAACCTGTACCCAAGAACGCCAAGGTAACCTGGTCATGGCTCACATCAACAACATCATACCAGACACCCTGTACCCACTCCAACTCGCATACCTCCCAAGCAGATCCACAGATGACGCAATCTATATTCCACTCCACACTGCCACTTCCTACCTGGACAAAATGAACACTTATGTGAGAATGTTATTAATTTCCTACAGCTCAACGCTTAACACCATAAGACACTCCAACAACACATCTGCCATGCTGACCCTCAACATGAGGGCCTCTCAGGGGTGTGTGCTTAGTCCCCTCCTTTACTCCCTGTTCACCCATGACAGTGTGGCTGTGCACAAATTCAACACCATTAAGTTTGCCGTAGGCCTGACTACCAACGACGATGATACAGCCTACAGCGAGGAAGTCAGTGACCAGGCAGTGTGGTGCCAGGACAACAACCTCAATGTCAGCAAGACAAAAGAGCTGATCGTGGACTAAAGGGAACATAGGGCTGAGCACGCCACCATTCGCATCAATGTGGCTACAGTGTAGCGGGTCGTGAGCTTCAAGTTCCTCGGTGTCAACATCACTAAGGACCTATTTTGGTCCAACTACACCAAGTCAGTCTTGAAGATGGCACGACAACGCTTCTTCCCCCTCAGAAGGCTGAAAAGATTTGTCATGGGCCCTCAGATCCTCAAAGTCTACAGCTGACACATTGAGAGCATCTTGACTGGCTGCATCACCACTTGGTATAACAACAGCTTGGCATCTGACCGCATCACTGGGGCTGAGCTCCCTGCCATCCAGGATCTCTATAGGTCCTGGATCTCTTTAAGAAGGCCCTAAAAATTGGAAAAGACTCAAGCTACCGAAGTCATAGACTGCTCTCTCTACTACCGCATGGCAAGCGGTACCGGAGTGCCAAGTCTGCGACCAAAAGGCTCCTGAACAGCTTATACCCCCAAGCCCTAGCTACCCTGACTATTTGCATTGACCCCCTTTTTATTTGCACTGACTCTCTTACACCGGCTCGATGCACACTCACTGGATACTACTCATACACTCCAGCACACACACACACACACACACTCACTAGATACTACCCGTACACTCCAGCACACACACACACACACACACACACACACTGGATACTACCCGTACACTC
Organism: Oncorhynchus clarkii lewisi; assembly: GCF_045791955.1. Lineage (NCBI taxonomy): Eukaryota > Metazoa > Chordata > Actinopteri > Salmoniformes > Salmonidae > Oncorhynchus > Oncorhynchus clarkii. The sequence continues at coordinate 33,827,050 of NC_092168.1, read as the reverse complement.
CAGCACACACACACACACACACACACACACACACACACACACACACACACTCACTGGATACTACCCACACACACACACACTCACTGGATACTACCCACACACTCCAGCACACACACACACACACTCACTGGATACTACCCACACACACACACACACACACACACACACACACACACTCACTGGATACTACCCACACACTCCAGTACACACACACACACACACGCACAGTCTTGTACACCTAATCTTGTAGGGACACACACTTCAGTCCCAATCAAAATCATATTTTCCCTAATCTAACCCTAACCCAAAAACCTAACCCACACTTTCACATACGCTGCTGATACTCTGTTTATTAATTATGCTGATTGCCGAGTCACTTTTACCTCTACCTACATGTGCCTACTACCTCAACTACCTCGTAGCCCTGCACATTGACTTGGTAGTCCTTGTATGTAATATTGTTATTTTATTGTGCTACTATTTCTTATTTCTGTGCAAATGTTTCTTACTTTTTAACTTTGCATTGTTGAGAAAGGGCTCATAAGTAAACACTTCACGTTAAAGGCTACACTTGTTGTATTATCTAAGACAATTAAGCTGGAACAAAGATTTCAGTAAAAGGTGCAAAAAATCTAACTAACTGATTGGATTAGTTGAGAAAAATACATGTGATTTCTCTTTGTGTAGAATAAGATTAATCAATCAATCAATGTACATGCACAAACATAGATATTGAAACAAACAATTCAAAAAAATCCGCCTGCTGTAGAGCATGCTGGGAAATTAATGATGGGCATAGTTTTGATTCAAAGTGATGTTTTGTTAGTTTCAGGTCCCTGTATAAGGGTAAAACGAGGAACTCAAAATAAGGCCTTTTGAAAGAAGTATGGTATTGTGGGACATATGTATATATTTTTATGATGAAATATTAGCTTAGGATCTCACTTGGTGAAGTTCAAAGCACTGAAAATGGATGAATGCAACAACCATGTTTCGGTTACTGACAAATACAGTCATGGGTGGTAACTCTGCAATTTACTCGAAAGGCAACGCACTCTGGGAAATATTTTAATAAGGATATACACTATGCAGTGTGTTCATTTAGCATTGTTCTGGTGTCCATTTGGGTCCACAGACTCAACACTTTCAGTGTTGATTTGACACTCACCGTGTTAATTCAATTATTTTTGTAACACTGGATAATTAGCTGTGTATGTATTCTATAGTTATAACAATAAATAATTGACATCCAACTCAGTTCAGTAGTTAACAGCATCCACCCATCACTGCCATTATACTATCAGTAGAAATACCTTTCTTCCAAATAGTCGCTATCAGCAAAAACATTTGTATTTATTTGTACATTTTTTATTTAATCTTTATTTAACTAGGCAAGTCAGTTAAGAACAAATTCTTATTTACAATGACGGCCTACCAAAAGGCAAAAGGCCTCCTTCGGGGGCTGGGATAAAAAATACAATAAAAAAATAAAACACATTCCTCATATTGTGTTTACATATTGTGTTTAAACTGCCCGTTAATTACATCTCTCTAAAGCTTTTCTCTCTGATGTGCATCATAAACTGAAATCACTTGTGACCACAAACAAGAGTTGCATCCCAAATAGCACCATATTTCCTACATAGTGCGCTACTTTTGACCAGAGCCCTATGGGCCCTGGTTAAAAGTAGTACACTACATAGGGAATATAGTACCATTTGGGATGCATTCAATGTCTTCTATTGCCCTTGAATCATGATTAATTGTATTGTCAGTTAAAGTGTGTCTGCGAGCTTCACAATATATTTTATTTCATGTTAACTTATAGGGAAAGTGGCATGTGTTTACAACAAACTGTGTGTGTGTGTGAAAGAGTGCACACGTGTGCGGACCTGAGTGAGTGTGTACGTACGTGATTGTGTGCTTCCATATATCTGTTTGTGAGTTTGCGTACATGATGTGTGTGTCCCTGTTGACTCTCCGCTTGTCTCAGGCTGTGTGATGATACTCTTTGTCCTTCACTTCATCTCCAGTCTAGACAAGAGATTCATTCACAACCTCCATCCCTGCTCTCTGCCTCTTTCTCTCTTCTCTCATCTCTCTGATCCCTTCTCTCTTCTTTCTCCTCTCTGCTCTCTTGTCTCTCTTCTCCCGTCTCTCTTGTCTCTTCTCCTCTTTTCTCTCTGCTCCCTTCTCTCTTCTCCCCACATCTCTTCTCTCTGCTCCCTTGTCTCTTCTATCTTCTCTCTGTTCCCTTTTCCCATCTCTCTTCTCGCTGTTCCCTTCTCCCTTCGCTCTTCTCTCTGCTCCCTTCTGCCTTCTCTCTGCTCTCTTCTCCCTTCTCTCTGCTCCCTTCTCTCTGCTCCCTTCTCTCTGCTCCCTTCTCTCTGCTCCCTTCTCTCTGCTCCCTTCTCTCTGCTCCCTTCTCTCTGCTCCCTTCTCTCTGCTCTCTTCTCCCTTCTCTCTGCTCCCTTCTCCCTTCTCTCTGCTCCCTTCTCTCTGCTCCCTTCTCTCTGCTCCCTTCTCTCTGCTCCCTTCTCTCTGCTCCCTTCTCTCTGCTCCCTTCTCTCTTCTGCCCTTCTCTCTGCTCTCTTCTCCCTTCTCTCTGCTCCCTTCTCTCTGCTCCCTTCTCTCTGCTCCCTTCTCTCTGCTCCCTTCTCTCTGCTCCCTTCTCTCTGCTCCCTTCTCTCTGCTCCCTTCTCTCTTCTCCCTTCTCTCTGCTCTCTGCTCCCTTCTCTCTGCTCCCTTCTCTCTGCTCCCTTCTCTCTGCTCCCTTCTCTCTGCTCCCTTCTCTCTGCTCCCTTCTCTCTGCTCCCTTCTCTCTGCTCCCTTCTCTCTTCTCCCTTCTCTCTGCTCCCTTCTCTCTGCTCCCTTCTCTCTGCTCCCTTCTCTCTGCTCCCTTCTCTCTTCTCCCTTCTCTCTGCTCCCTTCTCTCTGCTCTCTTCTCCCTTCTCTCTGCTCCCTTCTCTCTGCTCCCTTCTCTCTGCTCCCTTCTCTCTGCTCCCTTCTCTCTTCTCCCTTCTCTCTGCTCCCTTCTCTCTGCTCCCTTCTCTCTGCTCCCTTCTCTCTGCTCCCTTCTCTCTGCTCCCTTCTCTCTGCTCCCTTCTCTCTGCTCCCTTCTCTCTGCTCCCTTCTCTCTGCTCCCTTCTCTCTGCTCTCTTCTCCCTTCTCTCTGCTCCCTTCTCTCTGCTCCCTTCTCTCTGCTCCCTTCTCTCTGCTCCCTTCTCTCTTCTCCCTTCTCTCTGCTCCCTTCTCTCTGCTCCCTTCTCTCTGCTCCCTTCTCTCTGCTCCCTTCTCTCTGCTCCCTTCTCTCTGCTCCCTTCTCTCTTCTCCCTTCTCTCTGCTCCCTTCTCTCTGCTCCCTTCTCTCTGCTCCCTTCTCTCTGCTCCCTTCTCTCTGCTCCCTTCTCTCTGCTCCCTTCTCTCTGCTCCCTTCTCTCTTCTCCCTTCTCTCTGCTCCCTTCTCTCTGCTCCCTTCTCTCTGCTCCCTTCTCTCTTCTCCCTTCTCTCTGCTCCCTTCTCTCTGCTCCCTTCTCTCTTCTCCCTTCTCTCTGCTCTCTTCTCCCTTCTCTCTGCTCCCTTCTCTCTGCTCCCTTCTCTCTGCTCCCTTCTCTCTGCTCCCTTCTCTCTGCTCCCTTCTCTCTTCTCCCTTCTCTCTGCTCCCTTCTCTCTGCTCCCTTCTCTCTGCTCCCTTCTCTCTGCTCCCTTCTCTCTGCTCCCTTCTCTCTGCTCCCTTCTCTCTGCTCCCTTCTCTCTTCTCCCTTCTCTCTGCTCCCTTCTCTCTGCTCCCTTCTCTCTGCTCCCTTCTCTCTGCTCCCTTCTCTCTGCTCCCTTCTCTCTGCTCTCTTCTCCCTTCTCTCTGCTCCCTTCTCTCTGCTCCCTTCTCTCTGCTCCCTTCTCTCTGCTCCCTTCTCTCTTCTCCCTTCTCTCTGCTCCCTTCTCTCTGCTCCCTTCTCTCTGCTCCCTTCTCTCTGCTCCCTTCTCTCTGCTCCCTTCTCTCTGCTCTCTGCTCCCTTCTCTCTTCTCCCTTCTCTCTGCTCCCTTCTCTCTGCTCTCTTCTCCCTTCTCTCTGCTCCCTTCTCTCTGCTCCCTTCTCTCTGCTCCCTTCTCTCTGCTCCCTTCTCTCTTCTCCCTTCTCTCTGCTCCCTTCTCTCTGCTCCCTTCTCTCTGCTCCCTTCTCTCTGCTCCCTTCTCTCTGCTCCCTTCTCTCTGCTCCCTTCTCTCTGCTCCCTTCTCTCTGCTCCCTTCTCTCTGCTCCCTTCTCTCTGCTCTCTGTTCCTCCTGTGCTCTTTATTGTTTATTCAGTCAACACCCCTTTAGGCTTCAATCTCACTACACACAATGTACTCAAGCTCTCTCTCACACACACACACACACACACACACACACACACACACACACACACACACACACACACACACACACACACACACGGATGAGTATTACTGTGGACTAGAGACTTATCTTCGTAGAGTCGTAAAACATTGAGACAAATCAGACAGGTTTGCCAGCAGGTTGGTCGGATTGTTAGGCATATGATGTGAACGTCTAGCAACCTAAACCAAAATGTATCGGCACCGACCATTTTGCTGGAATTGTTTATAAACAATAGGTGTTGGTGAACGACCCCCAGCCAGAGCACCCTCTGAGGGCAGACTTAGCAGAAGAATACTCAAAGGACCGGAAAAAATTATTTAAGAACGCAGAAGAGTTTACTACTAGAGAAATGTGAAGTTTTAAATTAAATGCGTTTGCCAATATACAGTGCATTTGGAATGTATTTTATTTTTTATTTAACTAGGCAAGTCAGTTAAGAACAAATTCTTATTTTCAATGACGGCCTAGAAACAGTGGGTTAACTGCCTGTTCAGGGGCAGAACGACAGATTTGTACCTTGTCAGCTCGGGGATTTGAACTTGCAACCTTTCGGTTACTAGTCCAACACTCTAACCACTAGGCTACCCTGCCCCCCTATTCAGACCCCTTTTTTCCACATTTTGTCATGTTACAGCCTTATTCTAAAATGAATTAAATATAATTTTTTTCTCATCAATCTACACACATTACCCCATAATGACAAAGCAAAAACAAGTTTTCATTAATGTTTGCAAACGTATAAAAAACTCAAGAACTGAAATATCACATTCATATTCAGACCCTTTACTTAAAATTCCAAAAGCAAGTCAGTTCGTAGAATTTCTACCCTACTAGAGCTGTCCCGGTCAACTGGAAGTGCTGTTATTGTGAAGTGGAAACGGCTCAGCCGCAAAGGGGTAGGCCATCCAAGCTCACAGAAGAGTGCTAAAGCCTGTTGCGCATAAAAATTGTCTGTCCTCGGTTGCAACACTCACTACCGAGTTCAAAACTGCCTCTAGAAGCAACGTCAGCACAATAACTGTTTGTCGGGAGCTTCATCAAATGGGTTTCAATGGCTGAGCAGCCGCACACAGGCCTGAGGTCACCATGTGCAATGCCAAGCATCGGCTGGAGTGGTGTAAAGCTCGCCACCATTGGACTCCGGATCAGTGGAAATGTGTTCTCTGGAGTGATGAATCACGCTACACCATCTGGCAGTCCGATGGATGAATCTGGGTTTGGCGAATGCCAGGAGAACGCTACCTGCCCCAATGCATAGTGCCAACTGTAAAGTTTGGAGGAGGAATAATGGTCTGGGGCTGTTTTTCATAGTTCGGGCCCCTTAGTTACAGTGAAGGGAAATCTTAACGCTACAGCATACAATGACATTCTAGACAATTCTGTGCTTCCAGCTTTGTGGCAATAGTTAGGGGAAGGTCCTTTCCTGTTTCAGCATGACAATGTCCTTGTGCACAAAGTGAGGTCCATAAAGAAATGGTTTGTCGAGATCAGTGTGGAAGAACTTGACTGGCATGCACAGAGCCCTGACGTCAACCCAATCGAAAACCTTTGGGATGAATTGGAATGCCGACTGTGAGCCAGGCCTAATCACCCAAAATCAGTGTCGACCTCACTAACGCTTTTGTGGCTGAATGGAAGCAAGTCCCTGCAGCAATGTTCCAACATCTAGTGGAAAGCCTTCCCAGAAGAGTAGAGCAGCAAAGGGAGGACCAACTCCATATTAATGCCCATGATTTTGGAATGAGATGTTCGACGAGTAGTGTATGTCATGTTCATAGGCCTGCTCTGAGCCAATCTAAAATAGAAAGAGAGAGATGTTGAGATGTTAAATGCAAACCTAACTCTGAACTGGGGTTAGTCGTTTGCCTCATGCATGCAGTCTACTAGCTATTATCAAGTTCAAATAACTTCCTGAACATATTTTTGCCAACCAAATTGCACTCTATATAGTGCGCTACTTTTTAAAGGGGCCCATGGGGACTAAATAGGGAATGAGGTGTAATTTGAGCACCATGACTTACTTACTATACATGATCCTAGAGCTTTACTGTTGTTCCCACCTGTCAGGTTCAGGCTTAGCGTTATTCTCTGATGGAAACGAGAGCACAGGAGGTAAACAAATGGATTACATCGATCATGTTATGACAACAGAAGCCATAGCAATGACATTCTATTCCACATTGTGCTCCTGTTATGCTTTGAGTTTGCAATAACATCAGTCACACTGGTAGGATAGGCGGTTGAGAGAGAGAGGCTAAGTTCTACCATGATGCGTGAACCCATGTTTTTCTAGGCTAACGTAAGGCTGGATTTTGGATTCAGCATGTGTCTACTCCCTGGCCTCTCCTCCAGCTCTCCTCCTCCTCTCCTCTGGCCATATGTTGTTCAGATGGCCCCTCTGGCCCAGATGGACTGTCACAGCCTGCTAATTGATTAACATGCAGCTCTCTTGCTCTCTCCCTCAATTCAATTCAAAGGGCTTTATTCGCATGGGAAACATTGCCAAAGCAAGTGAAATAGATAATAAACCATCAGAAATGAACAGTAAACATTACAGTCACACACGTTTCAAAATAATACAGACATTTCAAATGTCATATTAGGGCTGTGTTGTGTTGTAACAATGTGTCAATATTTTACAAAAGGGAAAATAAATACACGTAAATAATGGGTTATATTTACAACCCTGGCTACCCTTTTCTTGTGACAACAGGTCACAAATCTTGCTGCTGCGATGGCACACTGTGGTATTTAACCTAATAGATGGGAGTTCACACAAAATAGGATTTTTTTATGTTCTGTGTAATCTGAGGGCAATTGTTCTCTCTCTCTCTCGCTCTCTCACACTCTCTCTGTCTCTCTCCCTGTCAATCTCTCTCTCTCTTATGGGGATGATGTGCATGGTGTACACTGTTGGACGCTAGCTAGTGATACAACGATGGACAACATCACTAAGGAAGAGTAGCTGTCGTTGCCATGCCATCATTATCGTTTCCCAATAAGGGAGATGCGTTTACAGGGGGTGTTTTGGCAACAGGGGTGCAGTATGTTGTGGTAGACCATGATGCACTGTGTTTGCTGCAGTCTCAAATAAATTAGTTTGGTTGTGAGATTACTGGCTATAGTAAAGCCTTTGCCTTTCAACGCCATGGGTATAACACTCATAAGACAACTAATTGAGTACCAGCTTCATTGTTATAACTGTGAAGGTACTTAATTTGCATATTTATGCCTACAGTACACACACACACACACGAGCACTTACACACACATCCTCTCAGACACACTCGTACATATGTGCACATTTGCACAAAACGCCTCCACATAACAATGCATATGTATTTATTTCTGTTCTGTTCTGCACCTTAAGGGATATTGTTCCCTGTTGAGCTCTCTCTGTTGCCTGTATTGATACCCTTACAGACCCATACAGTGAGGCCCCTTCAGCTGCCTCCCTTCATCCCTGCCTCCCTCTATTCCCTCCCCTACCCTGCCCCTCCCCTTCCTCCCTTCCCTTGCCTCTTCTAGCCCATATTAACCTCATAAATCGTGTCTGTGCTGATTGTTATGGTCATTGTGTGTGCTGTGAGGGATGGTTATTATCTCCAGCTCTACTTGCTGGTGTTTTATGTGTCTCGTCTTCCTCCTTTCCTCACTCCCACAATCTTCTCTCCTCTACTATCGCTCGTCTTTATCCCTCTTTCTCTCTCTCCTTCTCTCTTGCTCCCCATTTTTTTTCTCTCTGTCTATCTCTCTCTGTCTCATATCTCTCTGTTATCTCTCTGTTTCTCTCACTCTTCCTTTCTCCCCTGTCCTTGCTTGCTCTCATTTCCTATTACTATCACATCTCTAATATTTATCTTCCTTCCCCTCTGTCTCTCCCTCACTTTATCTCTGTCTCTCTCAGGGTCCGGATCACTGTGTGAAGTGTCTCCACTTTAAAGATGGTCCTAACTGTGTGGAGAAGTGTCCCGACGGCCTTCAAGGGGCCAACAGCTTCATCTTTAAATATGCCGAGGCCAACAACGAGTGTCATCCCTGTCACTCCAACTGCACTCAGGGGTGAGCTAAATTCTATATACTGTATTTCTGTGTCTTGGCTCCCAGCAGCATGTGCACGTTTGCGTTGTTGTGTGAATGGTTGCGTATCGCATCAGCCGTCTGAATGACGAATGATCCTAGGAGGACAGAGTACTGTTCATTTACTTCTACAATACCTTTGTCTAACAGGCAACACAAGGGCAGACTGATCCCCATTGTAAGGCCAATTTCAACATTATAACAAGAGGAAAACAATATCTGGTTCATTTACAACACAACAGCTCTCTGGATCACAATTTTGCACAACACACACACACACACACACACACACTATGAATTCATCAGTAGCAGAGTAAAGCACAAATGCAAGCCCGGGAAAGTACACACACACACGGATGCACGCATGTTAGCAATGTACGCACATACGCACACACACTGCTATGCTCCTCTAGGTGCTGACCTCACATAACTATGAACCCGTATCCAGCCAAGGTTTATCAGTGTCTGTAGACTACACGGATGATAGAAACACACACGCACACATGCACGCACACACATGAACTGCAAAACACCCTGGTGCGAGAGAAAGAGAGAGACAGATGCCCAGGCGGTGAGCTGAGCAACAAACCCAACCCTCACCACTACACCCACCCAAGCCCCATCCTTTGACCTAAGAGGCATGTATCAGATGCTCATCATGCTTTGCTCAAACCTACTGTCATGGTGCGAGCCTAAACCATACAAATAACACCACTCGTCACAATGGAACACAAGATTTTTACTATCTCATTCTGGAATATACAAGGTCTGAAGTCATCTGCTTTTGGCCTAAAAAAGTGAAAACAGACTAAATGAGAAGTACAGAAATGTACATCCTGCAAGAAACATGTTATAAACGAGATTGACCCACTGGTTTCCCTCTAGGTTACAGAGAGCTGGTAGTCTCATCTACTAAACTACCAAGTGTTACACAGGGAAGCGACTCAGGGGGTATGCTAATTTGGTATAGATCAGACTTAGCCCACTCCATTAAATTAATCAAAATAGGAACATTTTACATTTGGCTACAAATGAAAAGGAAATAATTTCAACAGAGAAAGATGTCTTCCTGTGTGCTACATACTGTATATCCACCACTAGAATCCCCACACTTTAATGAAGACCAATATCAACCTTTTCCAGGCACAGGGACATGTACTAGTCTGTGGTGACCTCAACACCAGAAATGGGCAAGAACCTGACTCCCTTAGCACACAGGGGGACAAGCATCTAGATACAACTACGTCAAAACAACACACAAAAATGGGTCTCAACTTTTGCAGCTCTGGCATATGCTGGGACTATTCATAGTCAATGGTAGGCTTTGGGGAGACACTTATGGTAGGTACACCTACGGCTCATCCCTTGGTTGTAGTACTGTGGACTACTTTATCACTGAACTCGACACAGAGTCTCTCAGAGCGGTCACAGTCAGCCCACTGACACCTCTGTCAGATCACAGCAAAATCACAATCTACTTGAAAAGAGCAATACACAATCATGAGGTATCGAAGCCGAACAAACTGCATGATTTTAATAAGAAATGCTATAGATGGAAGGAGGGTAGTGTAGAAACCTGCCAAAAAACTATTGGCCTACAATAAATCCATTCCCTCCTAGACAACTTCCTGGACAAAATGTTTCCCTGCAATAAAGAAGGTGTAAACGTAGCAGTAGGAAGACTTAACAGCATATTTGACCTATCAGCTACGTTTTTTGAGAAATGGTTTATTGAAGAATGCCACAAAATGTATGTAGAATCCAATCCAACAAAAAACTCAGAGACCCAGAAAACCAGAACGTATGCCTTCAGTATGGGTAAACACTAGAACAGTACAGAAATACATTAAGAAAAATAAGGACTACCATGTCAGAAAACAGCTCAATGTGATGTAACATGTATGAATCACATCTGGGAAAATTGAAACACACTAAATAGACAGCTTTCATGTTGTTATCTATCCAAAATGTATGGATAAACCTATTCACCAATCTGTTTGGCCATATACTGTACAGTGCCTTCAGAAAGTGTTGATACCTCTTGACTTATTCCACATATTGTTGTGTTGCATCCTGAATTCATTGTTTTTATCAACCATCTACACAATACCCCATAATGACAAAGTGAAAACGTGTTTTTAGAAATGTTTTCAAAGTTATTGAAAATGAAATGCAGAAATATCAAATTGACTTAAGTATTCACACCCATGAGTCAATACTTTTCAGAAGCACCTTTGGCAGTGATTACAGCTGTGAGTCTTTCTGGGTAAGTCTCTAAGAGCTTTCAACACCTGGATTGCGCAACACTTGCCAAATATTATTTTCAAAATGCTTCAAGCTCTTTTAAATCGATTGTTGATCATTGCTAGACAACCATTTTCAGGTCTTGCCATAGATTTTCAGTAAATTTAAGTCAAAACTGTAACTCGGCCACTCAGGAACATTCACTGACTTCTTGGTAAGTAACTCCAGTGTAGATTTGGCCTTGTGTTTTAGGTTATTGTCCAGCTTAAAGTTAAATTCATCTCTGTGTCTGCTGGAAAGCAGACTGAACCAGGTTTTCCTCTAGGATTTTGACTGTGATTAGCTCCTTTTCTGTTTTATCCTGAAAAACTCCCCAGTCCTTAATGATTACAAGCATACCCATAACATGGTGCAGCCACCACTATGCTTGAAAATTGGAGAGTGGTACTCAGTAATGTGTTGTATTGGATTTGCACCAAATGTAACACTTTGATTTCAGGACAAAAAGTGAATTGCTTTGCCACATTTTTTTTGTAGTATTACGTTAGTGCCTTGTTGACAACAGTATGCATCTTTTGGAATATTTCTATTCTGTACAGGCTTCCTTCTTTTCACTCTGTCCATTAGGTTAGTATTGTGGATCCATCCTTAGTTTTCTCCTATCACATACATTAAAACTATAACTGTTTTAAAGTCATCATTGGCCTCATGGTGATATAAATCCCTGAGTGGTTTCCTTCTTCTCCAGCAAATGAGTTAGGAAGGACACCAGTATCTTTGTAGTGGCTGGGTGTATTGAGGCACCATCCAAAGTGTCATTAATAACTTCACCATGCTCAAAGAGACATTCAATGTCTGTTTTTTTTATATACCCATCTATCTATAGGTGCCCATCTTTGCGAGGCATTGGAAAACCTCCCTGGTATTTGTGGTTGAATGCTCAACTGAGGGACCTTACAGATAATTGTATGTGTTGGGTACAGAGATGATGTTTAAACACTATTATTGCCAACAGAGTGAGTCCATACTACTTACTATGTGACGTGTTAAGCACATGTTTACTAATTAACTTGTTTAGGCCATAACAAAGGGGTTAAATACTTATTGACTCAAGACATTTCAGCACATGTTTACTCCTGAACTTATTTATAATAGCCATAACAAAGGGGTTAAATACTTATTGACTCAAGACATTTCAGCACATGTTTACTCCTGAACTTATTTAAAATAGCCATAACAAAGGGGTTAAATACTTATTGACTCAAGACATTTCAGCAAATTTTATACATTTGTAAAAATGTTGATAAGCATAATTCCACTTTGACATTGTGGGGTATTGTGCGTAAAAAAATACAAAATAAAAAAAGTCAAGGGGTGTGAATTCTTTCTGAATGCACTGTAACATATAACCAAGAGCAAACAAATGTACATTTACATGATCATTTGCAAAACTTAGAATCAGCTATTAAAGACTACCAGAACACACTGGATCCCCTAATTACATTGAATGAGTTACAGGACAAAATACAAACCCTCCAGCCCAAAAAAGCCTGTGGTGTTGATGATATGCTAAACTAAAATATACACATCACAAATTCAAATTGGCTATACTTAAACTCTTCATAATTATCCTCAGCTCATTTGGACTCAAGTTCTGATCACCCCAAAGACCAATTTGACCCCAATAATTATAGTGGAATCTACGTCAGCAGTAACCATGGAAAGATCCTCTGCAACAGCAGACTCCAACATTTCCTGAGCAAATGTCAAATTGGCTTCTTACCAAAATATCCGACGACAGGCCACAAATACACCCTGCACTCTCTAATTGACAAAAAAAAGGAAAGTCTTCTTATGCTTTGTTGATTTCAAAAAATATTTTGATTCAATTTGACATGAGGGTCTGCTATACAAATTAATGGAAAGCGGTGTTGGGGAGAAAACATACAAGATTATAAAATCATTTTTTACAAACAACAAATGTGCAGTTAAAATTACCAATAAACACACATGCTTGTTTCCTCAGAGCCGTGGGGTGAGACAAGAATGCAGCTTGAGCCCCACCCTCTTCAACATATCTATCAAAGAATTGGCGAGGGCACTAAAACAGTCTGCAGCGCCCGGCCTCACCCTGAAAGACTCTGAAGTAAAATGGTTACTGTTTGCAGATGATCTGGTGCTTCTATCTCCAACCAAGGAGGGCCTGTTTTGTTTGCCTGCACATATTGTGTCAAACCTGCACCCTGATGGTAAATCTCAGAAACACAAAAATAATGGTGTCCCAAAAAAAGGCCGTTGCCCTAGAGCACACAAAGAATTATACCAATGCAAAACCCCAAACAATGCAGGCAGAGCAGAATTAGGACTATACCTGCTAATTATCAAAATTAAAAAAAAGCTGTTTAATTCTACAACCACCTAAAATGAAGTGATGCCCACACATTCCATCACAAAGCCCTCATCTACAGATTAACCTAGCGAAGAGTCCCCTCAGCCATCTTGTTCTGGGGCTCTGTTCACAAGCACCCACAGAGCCCACAGAGCCTCAGGACAGCAACACAATTAGACTTAATTAAATTATAAGAACACACAAATATAACTATTTGATACACTGGAAGAATCAACCAAAAAATTGAGCAAACTGGAAAGTTGTCTGACCCTAAACAGAGAATACACAGTGGCAGAATACCTGACCACTGGGATAGACCCAGGATAGGAAAATCCTTGACTATGTCCAGACTATGTACATTAACTTCCTTGCTATTGAGGCCGCCATAGGCAGATCTGAAGTGGAAACTGAGATGCACTTCCTTACTTCCTGCTAAAGGTATGACCATTTCAGAGACGCATACTGTATTTTCCACAGATCACACCGACCTACAAAGAATTAGAAAATGAATCAAACATTGATAAACACCCATATCTGTTAGATGAAATACCGCAATGTGCAATCACAGCAGCAAGGTTTTTGACCCGTTGCCATGAAAACGGGGCAACCAGTGGAGCACAAACATATTCATACTGCAACTTTGTGCACATTGTTAAAAACATGATCTGATAATACAATATTTGTAATGGCTTAATCCTTTTGAAACCTTTGTTGTTTTTTGTTTCTTCTCACTTTTGTTTATTGTTTACTTCACAGAGAAATAGAGACATAAATATATATATATATATATATAGAGAGAGAGAGAGAGATAGGCAGAGCATGAGATAGAGGGAGACAGGGACACAGAGAAAGAGAGCAAAAGAGAGACTTAGGGAGGGAGAGAGGGAGGGAGAAATTCCACTCTCCATCTGCTCTTTGAGTGCTGTGAATCCTACGATTGTAATTTTCAGCTGCAGAAAGAAGGGGCAGATATCTTTTGGTATTGCAGTCAGTCAGTTCACCGGGCTGGCCCCGTCACGTCTTTGTTCTATTTCCTGCTGAGCGGCAGGCTGGCAGCTCACTGCTCCATGTACTCATAACGACGTTGTTAAAAAACACAATGCAGTGGAAATGCCATCTTGACACTCTATCCCAGGAAGTCCTTCAGTTCAGACAGATTGAAATAGATTCAGAGATTCTCTCTGTTACCATTCCTTTCCCTCTTAACAACAAATAGCCTCACCATGCAGTGTCCTGACTACCGAACGTGCCCCTTCATCTCTGGGACTGACATGACTGTTTTTTTCTGTGGACAGACACTCAAGGCCAATGTCCAGTCGAGTGATTGATTGTGATCGAATGGATGACTGACTGATTTATTCTGTTGCTTCATTAACTCTGTTCCTTTCCCTCATCCAGGTGTATTGGACCCAGACTGCAGGACTGTATTGGCATGATGGACAGGTAAATATCTCTTCAAATCCCTACTGTCACTTCCTCCTCTGTCCCCAGGACAGACTGCATACACAGAGACACAAGTTCAACTTTTATTTATTTGCGATTTGTATGTACAAGTTTATGCATTTAAATGTATCTTTGACGAGGGCTCAATAGTAAAAAGATGACACACACACACACTTCTCCCCAGCAGAAAATGTCATGACAACCAACTGTTCCCACTGAGCAAGGCTTATATTTATTGCTACAGTGGTTCCTCCTTTAAAAGTTGCGAGCTTACATCGCAGGACTTAGAGGTACCCAGCGTCACGGCTTCATTGCTCCAGACCACCACAAGGGGGAGTTAGAACACTAATTTTGCATTTGAGTCCCAAGGTTTTTATATGACCAATCATAGTGGTTCCAATAACTAATTTGATGCGGGCCACCAGTCACAGGTGACTTTCTTCAGCAAAGATGGCTGACAAAACATTACGGTGGAAGCAAATGTAAGTAATTATAACATGAGTCAAGCAAAAAATGTGCAATTGAGATGAATGTTGTTAATGTAGAGACAAACGATTGTGCATATTTTTTTGTCATACAGTTAATTTACAGAAATCACTATTTAGCCAGTTTGCTGACTAGCTAGCTAGTGTTATGACATGAGTATGAAATTGTAATTCATGTTTTGGGACTCCTGAGAAAACCAGGCTGTCTATTGAAACAGTGGATGTAAGAATCTAGCTAGCTAAAGCATTTCCTGCAAATTGAATGTACAATTGTGTTAGCATGCCTTGCTTATATTTTCTGTGCAATGCAGCTGAAGTAACATAGCTAGCTAACTATGTACTTGTGTATTGGTGGTTAAAATAACTGCCTATGGATGTGTCTGAATGACGCTAATTTGTAATTCATATATACAGAAAATAAACAGTACAATACACTTCCTGTGCATATCTACCTCCATCTATCTGAGGACACAGGATACAGTAGGTAGAGTATTTCAATGAGATACTTCATTTCAACCAGTGGAGAATGTGAAACGCTATATTGAAAGTTCATTATCCAGGTGAAATAAATACATAATACACGCATTATAAATATTATAATATTATGTTATAAATACAAGTTCAATCTGTACTTCAATGCACATACGATGTACATTCTAAAAAAAACAGAAAGAAAGGGGTGGGGAGAGAGGTGTAAAAGACAAAGGGAAAGAGGTAAGAGCAGAAGAGCCGGGAAGACAGCATATGACTAATGAATGACCTACCCTAATATTCTCTCAGTTCATCACAATTACATAGTGTCTCTAGCGGTGTCTCTTAACCAGCCCTGGGCCCCCAGTTGGCCCGAAGGTTATCTGTGGCGATGACGGGACTGGCTTCCTCTCTCACATCAAAACATACCTGCAGACGAGAGACAGAAGGATAGAGAGAGAGAGCAGGATTAAGCTTTGTTTTTTAAATTCTAACACTGTCAGTCATCATTATCATCATGAGGTGAAATACAAAACTGACCTTGGATCATTAACTCTGGGACTACTATATCTCTGTATTTCAATGTAAAGCACCTCTTTAATAATACTTCTGTTGACCCGACCAAGTGACCTCTCACCTATGATTATGCTGTGCCCTCTGTGTCAGCTAGTTCAGATGTGGGAGGGGTTCACCAACACACGCTGATATAACCTAGAGGATTTAGGGAAAAGGATGAAGTGAAACTGAGACTTATTGAGGAAATAAGATGGTGAAAGAGAGTGTTCAACAGGAATCTGTGTGTGTAGTCTCACCTGGTGTCCACACTAAGTGGTACTTTATGCTCAAAAACAGACATATGAGGACAAACAATATAACATATAATTATTATACTTTTACAGTACCAGATCATTTGGAATTACTAAAGTATAATATTCCTTATAACAAATCATAACATTGGATAGATACAGTAGGTGCATGTGTAGCATGTGACAATAGTAGGATCATATCAAGGATTGCGTCACAAATGAATACATAAATACCACTTGAAGCTTGATGACTTAATCATTTGAATCAGCTGTGTAGTATTAAGACAAAAAGAAAGATGTGCAGCCCTTTGAGTCCCCAGGACCAGGACTGAGAACCACTGCTCTTCATTGGGACCTCTTCATCTGCAGACAGGCTTTCACAGCTCTCTGTATCCAAGGGCAGGAAACCTCAAGAAAACAGACTTCATTATACTCAAATTAGACAGCACTGAATATGATGTTCTCTGTCCTCACTTTTAAGGACTGGAACTACACAAAATTACCTGCTCTATCCAGAATATCCTACTCTCACTTTGACAGCTGGGCCTGCTTGCGTTTCACTCTCCTCCATGGCTGTTAGCTAGCTACCTACACATGTATTTTACAGCTTTAAATATATCAAGATAGATAGCTAATATGAAGTGAGGTAGCTGGTCAAATGTAATTAACTTAGCTAGCTGTCTATACAGTATGTAAACTAGCTAGCTACGTTGGCAGCTCATTTGAGTTAAAAATGCACTATAGCTAGTTACTGAAGCTAATAATACATAGTTTCTTAACATTTTCGAAATGTATTTGCTTACTTGAATAGGTTCTCCCACCCATGTGGACAATTGGAAACAGAGCAGCAAAGTTAATTTGTCACCAGAGCGGTTTAGAGCATGTTACTATTTGTCTGTGAATAACCAGACCTTCATACAAACTTGATATGCTGAATTTGACGCACAATCAAAGTTGCTGCCATATCCTGCCAGCACACCCACAAGCGAGGCACTCAGGCGGAGAATGAGGTGTGGAACGGAGCGAGGAACGAGATGGGAGTAACAATCCGGTCTAAATAACAAGTGGAAAGGGGAAAAAATTATTATTATTATTATTAACCCCACATTATAATTATATAAAAGCCCCTTAGATATTCTGTGTTGACAGCTGGAGGCGTTTTGTTTTTCACAAGCGTACTTACTGTAGCAGACTGTGAATTCTGCCAACGTGTAATGGGTGCGTGTCGGTGGCAGGGAAGTCAGGCGCAGGAAAAAGAACTTGGTATAAACGGAGTAGTTTAATAAGTGCTCATAAAACTCCAAAATATACAAAAAATTATATAAGTGGGTACAAAACCCGTCGCACACCGACACATAATTTGCACATAACATACAATAAAACAATCTCCGACAAGGACATGAGGGGAAACAGAGGGTTAAATACACAACATGTAATTGATGGGATTGGAACCAGGTGTGAAGGAAGACAAGACAAAACCAATGGAAAATGAAAAACAGATCAGTGATGGCTAGAAGGTCGGTGACGTCGACCGCCGAACATCGCCCGAACAAGGAGAGGGACCGACTTTTCTAGGATGGGCTATTAGCTGAACAAAAGACTATTCAACCTTTACTAAAGAATTGTCAAATAGCCTAGCTAGGTGCGAAAAATCCCCCTCCCCAACAAAATAATTTGTTTTCGACCTTTCTAAGGCACTGCATCTCAGTGCAAGAGGCATTACTACAGTCCCTGGTTCGAATACAGGCTGTTTCACATCCGACCGTGACTGGGAATGCCATAGGGCGGCACACAATTAGCTCAGCGACATTAGGGGTAGGCCGTCATTGTCAATAAGAATTTGTTCCTACCTGACTTGCCTAGTTAAATAAAGGTTACATAAAACAACTGTTGGCAACCACAGCTCAATCAATAGGAGGTGAACAGTGGCTGGTGCTGGAAATATAGCTAACTTGTTATTCAAGTGTTGCACACCAACAGATGGAGAAAATCTACACCAGTCGAGCAATTCATTTCAACAATAATCTTCATTTTAATTGGACTTTACAAACAACAAGAGGGCTTCATTTGAGTCTATTTCTTCGGAGCCTAGAATATATAAAATAACTTAACTGGCTGATGCAGGTTCGATACCGGTGTCGGCTGCCACTGGGAGACCCATGAGGCAGCTTTTGGTTTTAATTTAGAATCCTCCAATCCTCTATATGTAATTATTGGCGGAGAATCACGTTATATTTTTCAATATACTGTAGGCGATATGAGTCTCACTAGTTTTGAGTAATGTGCTATTAAAAGTGGTGTAGGTCTTATTTATTTAAAGAGTATATTGAAGTTAGAAGCAGTAGGATTTGAATGAAAAGCCTACAACTATTTTAGGACCAATACTAAAGCACACCAATAAGAGAGACTTGCTAGGGCCAAGAAACACGAGCAATGGACATTAGACTAGTGGAAAACTGTCCTTTGGTCTGGTGAGTCCAAATGTGAGATTTTTGGTTCCAACCGCCATGTCTTTGTGAGACGCAGAGTAGGTGAACGGATGATCTCCGTGTGTGTGGTTCCCACCATGAAGCATGGAGGAGGAGGTGAGATGGTGTGTGGTGCTTTGCTGGTGACACTGTCTGTGATTTATTTAGAATTCAAGGCACACTTAACCAGCATGGCTACTGCAGCAATACCCCATCCCATCTGGTTTGCACTTAGTGGGACTATCATTTGTTTTTCAACAGGACAATGACCCAAAACACACCTCTAGGCTGTGTAAGGGCTATTTGACAAAGGAGAGTGATGGAGTGCTGCATCAGATGACCTGGCATCTACAATCACCCGACCTCAACCCAATTGAGATGGGGTTGAGATAGTGAGAGGAAACAAAAAGGAAGAACAGAAGAGAACAGAGGGACAGAACACATCATTCAAAAGGCCTCATAGAACAGCTTCCCCCTATAGGACTATGCTTAGAAAGAAACAGCACAGAAGAGAGATGCCAAATTGGCTTAAAAATGAAGGCCGAAACAAAGGCATAGTGTAAAAACACACTACTTGGCCAAAGCATCCTGATCTCAAGGCAGAGCTGAGCTGAGCTGAATGGAGCTGTGTAAGAGCGGAGAGAGAGAGGCGGTAATGACTGCTAATTCATTCCAAGCTGCATCTCAAATGCCACTATTCCCTATCTAGTGTACTACTTTGGACCAGAGCTTTATGGTCACTATATAGGGAATATGTTGCCATTTGAGACACAGAAAGAGCCTGCAGGAGCCTAGGTCTCACTCTCCACTGATCCACTACTCTACTATCTGACGATCTGATTTACTACTCTTCTATCTGATTCACTACACTCTAGTTGTTGCATTTCTACAATCTGTTTCAGTACTCTATGTGATTCAATGCTCTTCAATCTGATTCGCTACTCTACTATCTGATCCACTTCTCTTCTATCTGAGGCAATGAGGGGAGAATGTCAGGGTGAGCTGATGATGGGAGACAGGGAGAGGCTGTGGGGTGAAGATGGGGTGAGGAGGAAGAGAGGTGAAGGTGGATGAGGAGAAGTGCTAGTAAACAGATAAAGTTTACTATGAACTATGTGACTGTGATTGTAGCATGCCAAGTTGGTGAAGTGGCTTTCGAACATGTTTTAGAGAAGCTATGGTTTAACTGAGCATAATAGAAAGGCAGCTTATAACTGATTATAATTGCTTGGGGCCAATGTTGAGAAGACAAAGCCTCTCAGAGGTCAGACATACAGTTGAAGTCGGAAGTTAACATACACCTTAGCCAAATACATTTAAACTCAGTTTTTCACAATTCCTGACATTATATACCAGTAAAAATTCCCTGTCTTAGGTCAGTTAGGATCAACACTTTATTTTAAAAATTTGAAATGTTAGATTAAATTATTTATTTCAGCTTTCATTTCTTTCATCACATTCCCTGAAGTTTACATACACTCAATTAGTACTTGGTAGAATGGCCTTTAAATAGTTGAACTTGGATCAAATGTTTCAGGTAGCCTTCATCAAGCTTCCCACAATAATTTGGGTGAATTTTGGCCCATCTCTCCTGACAGAGCTGGTGTAACTGAGTCAGGTTTGTAGGCCTCCTTGCTCACACACGCTCTTTCAGTCCTGCCCACACATTTTCTATAGGATTTAGGTCAGGGCTTTGTGATGGCCACTCCAATACCTTGACTTTGTTGTCCTTAAGCCATTTTGCCACTTTGGAAGTATGCTTGGGGTCATTGTCGATTTGGAAGACCCATTTGCGACCAAGCTTTAACTTGTCTGATGTCTTGAGATGTTGCTTCAATATATCCACATAGTTTTCCTACCTCATGATACCATCTATTTTGTGAAGTGCACCAGTGCCTCCTGCAGCAAAGCTCCCCCACAACATGATGCTGCCATCCCCGTGCTTCACGGTTGGGATGGTGTTCTTTGGCTTGCAAGCCTCCCCCTTTTTCCTCCAAACATAACGATGGTCATTATGGCCAAACAGTTCTATTTTTGTTTCATCAGACCAGAGGACATTTCTCCAAAAAGTACGATCTTTGTCCCCATGTACAGTTGCAGACTGTAGCCTGGCTTTTTTATGGCGGTTTTGGAGCAGTGGCTTCTTCCTTGCTGAGCGACCTTTCAGGTTATGTCGATATAGGACTCATTCTACTGTGGATGTAGATACTTTTGTACCTGTTTCCTCTAGCATCTTCATAAGGTTCTTTGCTATCGTTCTGGGATTGATTTGCACCTTTCGCACAAAAGTACGTTCATCTCTAGGAGACAGAACGAGTCTCCTTAGTTAGCCGAATGACGGCTGCGTGGTCCCATGGTGTTTATACTTGCGTACTATTGTTTGTACAGATGAATGTGGTACCTTCAGGTGTTTGGAAATTGCTCCCAAGGATGAACCAGACTTGTGGAGCTCTACAATTATTTTTCTGAGGTCTTGGCTGAATTCTTTTGATTTTCCCATGATGTCAAGCAAAGAACCACTGAGTTTGAAGGTAGGCCTTGAAATACATCCACAGGAACACCTCAAATTGACTCAAATTATGTCAATTAGCCTATCAGAAGTCTCTAAAGCCATGACATAATTTTCTGGAATTTTCCAAGCTGTTTAAAGGCACAGTCAACTTAGTGTATGTAAACTTCTGACCCACTGGAATTGTGATACAGTGAATTATAAGTGAAATAATCTGTAAACAATTGTTGGAAAAATTACTTGTGTCATGCATAAAGTAGATGTCCTAACCGTCTTGCCAAAACTATGGTTTGTTAACAAGACATTTGTGGAGTGGTTTAAAAACTAGATTTAATGTCTCTAACCTAAGTAGGTTGTAGGCTGGGTTCCACAGCAGCTGATCTGATTTTGTGTCAACCCTCTTCTACTTTCCTTCCTACTCCTTGCCACAGTCTGCTGTGTAAGGCTGTCTCATATAATATATAATAGAGACTTGACTGTCATCTGCACTCTGTCACTCTCACACACACACACACACACACACACACACACACATACACGCACACACACACACACACACACACACACACACACACACACACACACACACACACACACACACACACACACACACACACGCACACACACACACACACACACACATTAACTCACAATCACACACACACACAGACACATATTAACTCACAAACCTTCTCTTCACAAACACACAAACACACACACACACACATTCTGATTGTCATATTGGCTCAAAGTCTGTTTTTTACTTATTACCCCATTCTCCACTTTCCATTTGGGCATATCTCTACAATGTTTACTAGGAGTATGCCTTTGCTTTCCTACAAATTACAACTATGTCTCTTGAAGCCACTTCCTCCACAAATCATCATGTCGTCCCTGTAATATTGGGTAGGAGAGAGGTGGAGCTGGGAGAATGAGCAGGTGCACCCTATTCCCTATGTGCCATGGTCAAATGTGGCACACTACATACAGTAGGGAATAGAGGAGCCATTTGGGAGGCACCCGATGACCGAAAGATTGGGGGGTGTTTCATGTGATTCCAGAAGTGAGCTGAGTGGATAACATGTAATGGGCCTGTGATGTACCAGGTGGCTGACAGCTTTCCTGCTGATGTAAAACATGACTGGAGTGTGCTGACGCCGCCACTCTGCTCTGTTCTGTTCTGCCAAATGAGCCCTTTTTACAGTTTTTTACAATCACTTTGGCACTAATTTCAGAACCTTGATGTCATTTTTCAAAACTATAGACACAAAACTCACAACCAATGATCAAAATGCACATTTTTCTAAGCTCTTAACACTTTTTCCAATTGCTTGGATACAATACACATAAAGCTAAGATCATTTGTTCATTAAACTAAAATCGCCTGTTCAAAATGACACAACTTAATATCAAAATATTACCATTTCAAAATGCAATTCACACAATACATCTGAGATGACTGTCTATTCATTTCAGTACAATGATCTAACTATCAATTGATACAACTGCTCAAAATGATGCATAGTCTTAATGCATAGTTTTATGGTGCATAGTCTTAATGCATAGTTTTATGGTGCATAGTCTTAATGCATAGTTTTATGGTGCATAGTCTTAATGCATAGTTTTATGGTGCATAGTCTTAATGCATAGTTTTATGGTGCATAGTCTTAATGCATAGTTTTATGGTGCATAGTCTTAATGCATAGTTTTATGGTGCATAGTCTTAATGCATAGTTTTATGGTGCATAGTCTTAATGCATAGTTTTATGGAAACTGTCGAACAATACTCCATGTTTAGAACATGAACGTTTCAGGATAACGAGATCCATTGACACCAATTACGGTGGAACATGAACCAATTGGACTACATTATCTATGGATGTAATATTTCATCATCATTCTTTATCAGACACTGTTTCTATGGTACCACTTACCACTTTTCCAGACCATGTTTTCAGATTTGACATTACTGTACACTCACCGGCCACTTTATTAGGTACACCTGTCTAGTACTGGGTAGGGCCCCCTTTTGCCTCCACAACAGTCTGAATTATTCACGGTGTTGTATGTTAAGAGATGCCCTTCTGCACACCACTGTTTTAAACAGCTGTTATTTGAGCATGTGTGGCCTTTATGTTAGCTTGAATGAGTCTGGACATTCTCCTCTGACCTCTCTCATTAACAAGGTGTTTTTGCCCACAGAACTGCCGCTCACCGAATGTGTTTTGTTTATCGCACCATTCTCTGTAAACTCTAGAGACTGTAGTGCATAAAAGTCCCAGGAAGGCAGCTGTTTCTGAGATGCTGGAATCACCATGTGTGGCATCAACAATCATACCAGGGTCAAAGTTGCTTAGATTACGCATCTTACCCGTTCTAATGTTTGGTCGAACAACATCTACAGCTCTCTACTCTATATACTCTATATATTGAGTTGCAGGCATCCACATGATTCGCTGTTCGAATGTAACCATCCTTGATGAGCTAAATCAGGTCTGTAGAGCTGATGGCATGACCTATGTCATTGTGTGGGATAATGTCAGGTTCCACCATGCTCAAATGGTGCAAGCATGGTTTCAGGCCCATCCACAATTTACCACCCTGTGCTTACCCCCATACTCTCCTTTCCTTAACCAGATTGAGGAATTTTTCTCCACATGGAGGTGGAAGGTATATGATAGGCGCCCTCACGAACAAGCCACCCTTCTCCAGGCCATGGATGACGCATGCAATGACATCACAGCAGACCAGTGTCAGGCCTGAATTCACCATGCAATGACATCACAGCAGACCAGTGTCATGATTGGATTTGCCATGTAATGACATCACAGCAGACCAGTGTCAGGCCTGGATTCGCCCGAAGATTCTTCCCAAGATGTTTGGCTAATGAAAACATCCATTGTGATGTGGATGAGAACCTGTGGCCAAATCCACAAGACAGGGTTGATGTAAATATAGAAGTACAGTAATCAATCTTTTGTTTAGCTTTTTACAGTAAGACAGGTGAGGAACAATGCAGTGATGTTTTACAGTAAGCCAGGTGAGGAACACTGCAGTGATGTTTTACAGTAAGCCAGGTGAGGAACACTGCAGTGATGTTTTACAGTAAGCCAGGTGAGGAACACTGCAGTGATGTTTTACAGTAAGCCAGGTGAGGAACACTGCAGTGATGTTTTACAGTAAGACAGGTGAGGAACACTGCAGTTATGTTTTACAGTAAGCCAGGTGAGGAACACTGCAGTGATGTTTTACAGTAAGCCAGGTGAGGAACACTGCAGTGATGTTTTACAGTTAGCCAGGTGAGGAACACTGCAGTGATGTTTTACAGTAAGCCAGGTGAGGAACACTGCAGTGATGTTTTACAGTAAGCCAGGTGAGGAACACTGCAGTTATGTTTTACAGTAAGCCAGGTGAGGAACACTACAGTGATGTTTTACAGTAAGCCAGGTGAGGAACACTGCAGTGATGTTTTACAGTAAGCCAGGTGAGGAACACTGCAGTGATGTTTTACAGTAAGCCAGGTGAGGAACACTGCAGTGATGTTTTACAGTAAGCCAGGTGAGGAACACTGCAGTGATGTTTTACAGTAAGCCAGGTGAGGAACACTGCAGTGATGTTTTACAGTAAGACAGGTGAGGAACACTGCAGTGATGTTTTACAGTAAGCCAGGTGAGGAACACTGCAGTGATGTTTTACAGTAAGCCAGGTGAGGAACACTGCAGTGATGTTTTACAGTAAGCCAGGTGAGGAACACTGCAGTGATGTTTTACAGTAAGCCAGGTGAGGAACACTGCAGTGATGTTTTACAGTAAGCCAGGTGAGGAACACTGCAGTGATGTTTTACAGTAAGCCAGGTGAGGAACACTGCAGTGATGTTTTACAGTAAGCCAGGTGAGGAACACTGCAGTGATGTTTTACAGTAAGACAGGTGAGGAACACTGCAGTTGACCTTTAACTGTTTTTTCTTTTTTTGTAGCTAATTATTTTTGCTTTGATTCAAAGAAACATATGTTGTGATTTTATTGTATTTCATCAATAAATGTCATATTTTGTTCAATGATTCCACTGTGTCTGTAGTATTCTCTCTACTAGTCCTTTTACAGTGATGTATTTACATGAAGTAGCATAATGAAACATGTATCACATATTTTGTACTACAATATTTAATGATTGTGCGGACAACTACACAGTGAAACTATCGGTATCTTGTGTGTGGGTGATCTAAATGAATGGTCCTATGCTATTTCATGATAAATGAGTTATTTGAACCAATGGTTCTGCAAGTGCAAGGTTTCTTTAACGATATGAATGCACAATGCAATGTTTTGAACATTATCTGCGATATGGATGAAACCCAGCCCTTAATGAATCACTAACCATCTGAATTCTTTAGCAATACAAGACCATCGCTTAATGAGAGGTCGACACGTCTGGTTAGCAGATATCACTGAATTTGTTCAGGAAATGTGTCATTCTAATGCACCTGTGTTGCAAGTGATGACCGTTTTGAGTTTTGTGTCTAGAGTTTTGAAAAATGACCACAAGGTTCGGAAATTAGTGCCAAAGTGATTTTTAAAAACTGTATTAAGATAGAGAATAGGGCCTATTCACTCAGATACACCATCTCATCTTCTCACCTACAGTATACTCTGTCTGCGTTCTAAATGGCACTCCATTCCCTATATGCACTTTTAACCAAGTCCCTAGGGGTATGGTCAAAAGTAGTGCACTATGCAGGGAATAGGGTGCCATTTGGGACGTAACCCAAAGTTCCCAGCACTCAGCGCAGACAGACAGACAGGGAGACAGGTTGGGAGTGTAGAGCAGGGGTGTCAAAGTCAAATGGACGGAGGGCCAAATAAAAAAATCAGCTACAAGACGAGGGCCGGACTGTTCGAATGTTCATTGAAAATTTTTTAAATGACGCATATAGTCTAGTGAACCTAATTGAACCTACTGAAAACCTAACAAATATATTACAATATGATCAGATAAATAAAGCAATATTTTCTTATGGCTCTGTCAGTAATCTTTAATTTTCAACAGACACAAAAGACAAATTTCCTTTATATAAATATCCCCATAACATGAACATTAAATGAAAGAAACCGGTATTCAAGGCACCATCAGTAGACTATATTTTCTATTTTAGCAAAAGTGGGCTAAATTTACTTCAAAGAAAAAACAATAATAGCAATTTTCTATCATCCACTCAACTGAAATATTTTTAAAATATAATTGGATTGAAATACAAAAAAATAAAGTGCAAAAATCTATTAATCAAAAACAACACTTTGTTTAAGGAGAAGTAACATGCAGTGAAAACAAATATTAAATTTTAACTTTTAAACTTGAACTGAGTAAAAACTCTAAATATGTGATTGCACAGTAATGTTCACTTGTTTGAGGTTGAGGGTGATACTTGGTGGTGTCCCATCTTTTCCACAAGTTCATCAATGTTCGGGGTAAGGCTCTGAGCTGAAGAAATCCTCAGAATTGAGTGGAGGTGTTCAGCAGTAAGTCGACTTCTGTGTGATGTTTTGTTCAGGTTCATCAAAGAAAACAGTTGTTCACACAGGTATGTGCTGCCAAACATAGACAACGTTTGAGCAGCCTGGATGCGCAGCTGGGGCATTGTGCCGGGGAGGAAACGGGCGAACTCCGCAGCACCCACTGCCGCATATTTTGCCCTCAGTGCATCATTGCATTGGAGGTCAATCAACTCCATTTGGAGGTTTGGTGGTGAGCTTTCCACGTCAACAGCAAATGGGTTACCGAGCAGTTCCAACCTGCTTTTTTGTGCTTCAAAGTCAGCAAATCGGCGTCGAAAGTCAGCGGCAAGCATACCTATTTTATCAGCCAACTGTGTGCTCGGGAACGCACTGGTAGAGAGCTTCTCTTTCATGGTCTGGCAGCTGGGAAAGTGGCTCAAATTTTCTTTCCGCATCTGCGTCTCCCACAGAGTCAGTTTGGTTTTAAATGCCTTCACTGTACTGTACATATCAGAGATGACACGATCCCGACCCTGCAGCTGCAAGTTTATTGCATTCAGATGACTCGTAATGTCACACAGAAAAGCCATTTCACACAGAAACATTTCGTCTCGGAGTTGTGTTGTGTCTTTCCCTTTGCTGTCCAAGAACAGACAAATCTCCTCACGAAGCTCGAAACATCTTTGAAGCACCTTTCCCTGGCTTAGCCATCGCACCTCTGTGTGATAAGGCAAATCACCATGCTCCGTTTCTAACTCCGTCAGAAATGCCTTGAACTGGCGGTGATTCAAACCTTTGGCTCTGATAAAGTTAACTGTGCGCGTGATGATGCTCATTACATGCTCCATTTTCAAGGCTTTACCGCACAACGCTTCCTGGTGTATGATACAATGATAAGCTGTCAGCTCACCTGTCGCGTTTTCCTCTTGCATCTTTTCCCGTATCTTCGCCACCAGTCCGCTCCTGTGTCCACACATCGCAGGTGCTCCGTCGGTTGTCAAACCCACGAGTTTTTCCCAAGGCAGCTCCATCTCATTTACACATCTTGACACCTCTTCATACAAATCATGCCCCGTAGTTGTGCCATGCATAGGACGTAAAGCCAAAAACTCCTCTGTCACGCTTAGGTTGGAGTCCACTCCGCGGATGAAAATTGACAACTGGGCAATGTCAGAAATGTCGGTGCTCTCATCCACAGCCAAGGAATATGCAATAAAATCTTTTCCCTTTTTCACAAGCTGCTCTTTTAGATTGATGGACAACTGGTCTACTCTCTCGGCAATGGTGTTTCTGCTCAGACTCACATTTAAAAAGAGTTGCCTTTTTTCTGGGCAAACTTCGTCACAAACTTTAATCATGCAGTTTTTGATGAAATCCCCCTCCGTAAATGGCCGGGCTGATTTAGCGATCTCTTCTGCCAAAATAAAACTGGCCTTGACAGCAGCCTGGCCTTGTGATTTGGCTTTTTTGAACAGAGCCTGTCGAGATTTGAGGCCTCGTTTTAATTCCTCTGCCTTTTGTAGCCTTTGTTCCATGTCCATATTCTTGTTTTTGTCCGCGTGTTTCGTTTCATAATGTCGTCTCAGATTATACTCTTTCAGTACCGCCACACTTTCTCCACACAGAAGACACACAGGTTTTCCAGCTACCTTCGTGAACATATACTCCGACTCCCACCTTGTTTGAAACCCCCGGTTCTCAGTATCCACCTTTCGTTTTGCCATTTTTGATGGGTATCTGAAAGTTAATTTTACTGTGATGCTGACGACTGCTGTGCCAATAAATATTGAAATGAAGCAGCCTACTGCTCGGTGCGTCACCTTTGCATTGTGGGAAATGTAGTATTGGTGCGTGTAAAAGATCTGCGGGCTGCCGGCTTGCTGCGGGCCGGTTCTAATAATAAATCAAGATCATCCCAGGGGCCGTAAAAAACCTTCTTGCGGGCCGGATGTGGCCCGCGGGCCTTGACTCTGACATATGTGGTGTAGAGGGTTGGAGAGATCATGGAAAGTGCTGATCACACATGCTGAATGGAATATATTATTTTTATTCAATTAGAAAAAATGTACTGACTTTCATTTCTTCCCCTTCTTTGAATTAACTGCCTAACATTGTAACAGGACACCTCCAGATGCTAGATCATGTATTTTGTCAAAGGTTGTTAGCTAATTAAGAATTGTCCCAAGCTCTAGTCAGCCACGTCTGTTGTGACCTCTGGAGTCTGTGCCTATCAGACCTGGTTTCAAATAATATTTCTTTCCTTTCAAATATTTGTAGCATTTGATTAAACCTACTTGACCTGCCAGTTGGACAAACTAGTCCATTGGTTTCACTGTACCAGCCAATAATAGGTACATCAAGAGCAGCTAAACTATTTTAAAGAAAATAAAGAGGTAGTATCTAATGCTGTGGCCCTATCTCACATCTCTCTCTCTCAGGACTCCCCTGATTGCAGCCGGGGTGATAGGTGGCCTCTTCGTGGTGGTCATCGTGGCTCTGAGCGGAGCCGTGTCTGTCCGCAGGAAGAGCATCAAGAAGAAGAGAGCCCTGCGACGCTTCCTCGAGACAGAGGTATGGGGTGTGAATACGCACACACACACACACACACACACACACACACACACACACACACACACACACACACACACACACACACACACACACACACACACCTGGAGACAAAGTTTGGATGTGGATGTGATAATCAAGGATAGAGGTATGTACTTTAAGCTTACTGGAGACAGGACAGGGTAAGGACATCTTGATGTGGATCATAGACAAACCTTCCATTGGGCTCTCGTCAAAATATAGGGAATAAGGTACCAATTGGGATGTAGCACGAGTTTACAGTACAAAGACTTTGCAGTGATTAGTTTTGAAGTTTCAATTCACTCTCATCCTATATCCTAATCTTAGTGTGATGGTCTTCCCTTCACTCACTGCTTTATGAAGAGCTGTAATAACACAGAGCCAGTAGTGCCAATCTCTCTCTTGGCATGTGATGTGCTCTGTTATAGGTGAGGGCCACCAGAGATCACAGAGTGGCCTCTCCCTCTTCTCTCCTTCCTCTCTCTGTCATATCCTCTCTCTCTCTCTCTTTCTCTCTCTCTCTCTCTCTCTCTCTCTCTCTCTCTCTCTCTCTGTGGCCTTTCTCCCTTATCTATCATGTTCTCTCGTCCGCCTCTCTACATCCTCTTTCCCACTTTCCCTCCATCTCTCGTTCTCTCTCTCTCTCTCTCTCCTCTACGTCCTCTTTCCCTTCTCTCTCTCTCTCTCTCTCTCTCTCTGTTGCCATTCTCCCTCATCTCTTCATCCTCTCTCCCTCCTCTCTCCCCATTCTCCATCCTCTCTCCCACTACTCTCTGACCTCTCTCCCACTAATTTCTCTGTCCTCCCTCCTTCCCTCCTCGCTCCCTCCTCTCCTTTGTTCATGTTTAGAATACCTGAGCTTGAACCCAGAGTCAATAATGATTAGTGTTATTATTTGGCTTTACATAGCTTTTTTGGAACGAACGTTATGCACGAAAATATTGTCAGTACTCATATTGACCTTACTCTGAACCAGGCAACACAAAGCAACACAAATACAATCACACCTTATTAAAATCTCAATCATCTTGTTGTACTGCTTTAATATAACATTATGCCACTGTACTGTACCTCGTCTAGAAACGCGAACACAACAGCCATTACTGTATTACAACTTTACTTTTATGTAGAGGTAGCTATGTTCTGTATCTGAGTTCTACAGAGTGTCTGCTTCTGACCAGCATTACAATACTCTGTCTTAGAGTACAGGCTAACATGAGAGTAACACACACACACACACACACACACACACACACACACACATGCATGCACAAACACTCACACACACGCGCACACGCACACGCACACGCACACACACACACACACACACACACACACACACACACACACACACACACACACACAATCCTACAAGTCTATGCATAACAATGCTCCCTTCTTCCTCCTGACTCTGTAGCAGTACAGCATAACTGTTTTCTGTCACTGTCTCTTTGGATAATTAGGCAGCTCATCCATCAAATGGAATAGACAGATCACACTGCATCCCAAATGGCACCCTATTCCCTACATAGTGCACTACTTTTGAACAGGGCTTGTAGGGGAACAGATTGCCATTTGGGATGGAGCTCAGGCTGTACTCATGTCATCTGGATAACAGAAACCTTTTATTCTCTCATCATGGCTACATCCCAAATGGCACCCTATTCCCAACAAATGTAGTCCACTATACAATAAATTGGCTGCCATTTTGGATGCATCCCCAGGCTACACCCTGGTCAAAACTATTGTACTATGTAGGGAATAGGGGACCATGACGCAGCCCAAACAGGCAGGGGGGTGGTGAGCAGAGCGCAGATCTCTCATCCTCTCAAAACATCCATCTTAATGAATATCCCAGCCTGCCTTGCTCCACTCCCTGCCACGCGACCCCAACCAGGAAGCGTTCTGTCTGCATTTGGAACTCTTAATGAAATATCAAGAGCATTGTCTCCCCCCTCTCCCTTGTCTGATCAGAATGAATGGATAGGATAGGGAGGAGATGGGTAAGTCCCTAATAGCACCTTATTACAGGACAGAACCACTGTCAGGTCTGCAAACAGAACCAGTACTGCACATGTGATAGGAGATATATGATATTAGTTATAACGACGACTGTGAAATAACATTAACAGGCAGCCTATCATTCAGTTTCACTTTAATTGAGTTTCAGTATACTAGCCATGTTTTGAATTCATATTTTAGTCCCATTCAGTACTGTAGCTACTAGCTACATACTGTGAGATGCCTGATGCGTACAGTTGAAGTCGATAGTTTACATACACTTAGGTTGGAGTCATTAAAACTCGTTTTTCAACCACTCCACAAATGTGTTGTTAACAAACTATAGTTTTGGCAAGTCGGTTAGGACATCTACTTTGTGTGTGACACAAGTCATTTTCCAACAATTGTTTACTGACAGATTATTTCACTTATAATTCACTGTATCACAATTCCAGTGGGTCAGAAGTTTACATAAACCAAGTTGACTGTGCCTTCATCTCGGAGAGATGAATGTACTTTGGTGCGAAAAGTGCAAATCAATCCCAGAACAACAGCAAAGGACCTTGTGAAGATGCTGGAGGAAACAGGTACAAAAGTATCTCTGTCCACTGTAAAACGAGTCCTATATCGACATAACCTGAAAGGCCGCTCAGCAAGGAAGAAGCCACTGCTCCAAAACCGCCATAAAAAAAGCCAGACTACGGTTTGAAACTGCACATGGGGACAAAGATCATACTTTTGGAGAAATATCCTCTGGTCTGATGAAACAAAAATAGAACTGTTTGACCATAATAACCATTGTTATGTTTGGAGTAAAAAGGGGGAGGCTTGCAAGCCGAAGAACACCATCCCAACTGTGAAGCAAGACTGGTGCACTTCACAAAATAGATGGCATCATGAGGGAGGAAAACAACGTGGATATATTGAAGCAACATCTCAAGACATCAGTTAAAACTTGGTTGCAAATGGGTCTTCCAAATGGACAATGACCCAAAGCATACTTCCAAAGTTGTGGAAAAATGGCTTAAGGACAACAATGTCAAGGTATTGGAGGTACCATCACAAAGCCCTGAACTCAGTCCTATAGAAAACTTGTGAGCAGAACTGAAAAAGTGTGAGCGAGCAAGGAGGCCTACAAACCTGACTCAGTTACACAAGCTCTGTCAGGAGGAATGGTCCAAAATTCACCCAACTTATTGTGGGAAGCTTTCGGAAAGCTGCCCGAAATAATGAAAGAAATAAAAGTTGAAATAAATCATTCTCTCTACTATTATTCTGACATTTCACATTCTTAAAATAAAGTGTTGATCCTAACTAACCTAAGACAGGGAATTGTTACTATGATTGTCAGGAATTGTGAAAAACTGAGTTTAAATGTATTTGGCAAAGGTGTATGTAAACTTCCGACTTCAACTGTATGTGTCCTGTTCTATTGCTAATGTTGAGGGCGGTATAGCGCTAGCTCACTCTGAGCGCTGCCTGCAGAGAGGACAGACAGGCATTCACTCTATCACCGTGTAGGAGAAGAGAGTAGGGGATGGGAGGAAAGGGGAGAAGAGGAGAAGAGAGTACTCTGTGTTAACAGACAGTAGGTTCAGGTTCCATTAAAGCTCTCAACACCACATAGTGTAGTGAAAAAGCCTGGATGTACTGCACTCTAAAAAATGCTGGATTAAAAGCAACCCAATTTGGGTTATTTGGTAACCCATCACTGAGTAAATATTGAACAGAACATACATTGGGTTATTTTGACCCAGCCAGTTCGGTTGTTGGGATGACCCAAATATGGGTTAAATTATCCTTTAATTTGGTATTTTTTTACAGTCACCCTGCGTTGACTTAAAAGCTGGGTCTTTTTTAATTTACCCATATCTAATTTACTGTAGTATTGTCTGGGGCACTACATGTGCCTGCTACTTAAACAAAATACTCATCATTAAAAAAAAGTTGCTTGACTAGCCACCTCCTCTAATTACCTGGCTCCACCTGCACCTTTGTTTAAGAAACTCAATATCTTGTCTATTTTCGACATTAATGCACCCCAGTTATGTATTTTCATCTACAAATACTCATACCTCCCAGACAGTTGTCATGTCTTTGGCTATGCCAGATTAAGTTATATGACATGCTATTCTATAAAATCATTTCTCCGTAATTAATATCACCTGATTGAGCTAATCATGTAAATGATTAGACTAGAGAGTCGGGGCACCACAAAATTATATTTATAGAGCTGTTGTCTTCCGAATAAACTCTTAAAGACCTAGTAATATTTTACATCAATAGCAGTCAATATTAATCGTCACCTTAATTCAGTCTCACCTGAAAGTTGCAAATTCTTGGTTATCTTCATGAACCCTGGCTAACAAGTTGAATCAGCAATACAAAATTGTGTTTAGTTATTTATTTACTAAATACCTAACTAATCACACAGAATTACACATACACATAATTAATCATAACTTGATTACAAATTATGTCATAAAGGAAAACGTCCCTAGCGGGCGGAACAGATATGACAGCTGGTTACACAAAAGAAAAGGGCTGGGTTTGAGTGAAAGAGCGGGAAGACTGAGGACCAAAGGAAGAAGCTGTGCTATCATAAATACAGTATCTTATGCATTCTAAATTACCACCCATTTGGATAAGGAAAATGCAATAAATATTTACTCTGAGCTGCGCTTCGGTAGGTTTGTGGTAGATGGAAGGCTGTGTTGCCAAACCGAGTCCTTTGTCCTTTGAAGAATGTCTCTGGTGGTCAATTGGATACGTTGTAGTAACGTCGTTGTGTGATAGATGGATACTCTGTCTGTTCCTTCCTAACCCTCGTTTGCAGCTGCTTTTGCTAACTCAATGGCTAGGAGGTATCGCTTCTGTAGTGAATAAGAGTTCAAAGTTCATACCATTCGAAACCAAAGCTCACGCTGATGCTCGCTTTGTTCTGTAGTTATTATCTGAATCATTCTGACATTGGACCACCGACCTCACATCCTCGGAACAGGAGGTTATATTATCGTCAAGGCTTTATATAGGAAGGGAGAGGAGGGCGTGTTTGAAATGTTTTATAGCCCATGTCCCTTCACAGGGGTGGGCCACTGATTGAGCAGAGCCCTAACCTTGTGAAAACCCAAATCTCACATTTTAGAAGCTAAAATCACATTTCATCCCATCACGAATAATTTCATATTCAAACATTTAAATTGAACAACAATTCCACGTGAATCCGATAACTCTGATGTGTAGACTTTCCACTGTAGTGTTTATGTCATCTTATCATTGATGAGAATGTCTCAGAATGTCTCAGATGACAAACGAACTGGTCAGATTACCAGAATATAGTTAATTTCCCCCCACCTTCTGATGTTCCCAGAATATCTATGTTAACCAAGGGGTTTGCAAATGTAACATCACTAGGGTAGAGAGAGGAAAAAGGGGGGAGAGGTATTTATGACTGTCATAAACCTAACCCCAGCCCAACGTCATGACACAGTTTACCTTTCAATGGATTCTTCCAGGTTCATTCTGAAATCCATCTTTATAACACAAGACACTGTGATAACCTTCACCCTCCCCACTGCCGCACCTCACATAGTCAATTCTCTATCAGATACAGAGGTACCATACTCTGGAATTGCCAAAGCCTCATCATCCCTCAATAACTTTAAGCGTAGACTGGGGGTCAGTCTGATGAACCAAACTACTCAGTAATCTCCTCCATATAGCCCAACTCACACTCATATCCACACATGCGCACACACATTTAAACAAAACATATACCGTTTAAAAAAAATTGTGATTGCCTATCAGTCCATTTGTACTTTTATGATTAGTAGGTTTTGTTACCTGTTTTATCAAACTATTTAATTTTTGTACACGTGTGTGGTATATAGTTTTTTTGTGGTGTGGTTTTTATAGAAGCCCTTGTGCTACCAACCACACCTGCACACCGTATTTGTTGTTGTTGTTGTTGTGATAGCTATACAACAGAACATGAATGACATGTATTCTCATGGGTGGCTAAAAATAACTATCTGAAAGTCACACCCCTACTAAACTACGCCTCCAGTCTTCTGATCTGACCCACTGGGTCATATGTCAATAACCCAGCCCCAATATCCCAGTAGTTTTTAAAGAACACAACAAACCCAACAACAACAAAGAACCCAACAAAGTGACCCAATGCCCTGCAACCCAGCAGTTGGGTCAACCAAACAACCCAGCATTCTTTTAGAGTGTACCCTACAGTTACAGTGTACCCTACAGTTACAGTGTACCCTACAGTTACAGTGTACCCTACA
The DNA here is from genome assembly GCF_045791955.1 of Oncorhynchus clarkii lewisi. Lineage (NCBI taxonomy): Eukaryota > Metazoa > Chordata > Actinopteri > Salmoniformes > Salmonidae > Oncorhynchus > Oncorhynchus clarkii. The sequence goes on along the minus strand of NC_092168.1, from coordinate 33,791,399 downwards.
GTTACAGTGTACCCTACAGTTACAGTGTACCCTACAGTTACAGTGCCATCAAGTGACGGTGCACTAGGCTCTTTACAAGTTGTTTCAATAATGACAAGATTGTGGCTTTTTCCACTGTACCTTACATTATTGCTCTCTCACACTCTCTCCATCCTCTTCTCCCCACTGTGCTGTCTTGGTTATCTGCATATATATACACACACACACACACACACACACACAACTTCTTTCCTATTATGTTATTCAGTATAACCTGCCTCGATACAACCTTAGTGCTTTGACGTCAGTGATGTCAGTTAGGGAGTAACAAAGAGGGAATGACTCTACTCGTAGAGACTACTAGTAAATGGTAGTGTCCTAGTAGTCTTCCTCAGTTTTCAGCACCACAGATTAGAGGCGGTTGGTGGACAGTTCCCTCCTTGTCCTTGCTACCACACATTCAGCACCTCATGTAATGGACAGCTCCCTGATGTCCAGGGCGACGGAGAGGTGACTGGATTTGTGTGACCCTCCACTCTCTATCCTTCCCTCTCACCTTTCATGCCCCTCCCTCTCCTCCCTGTCCCTCTCCCCTTTCCTCTATCCTTCTTTTCCTACCCCCCCCCCCCCCACACTGCTTCACATTCTCTTTCCATACCCCCCTCATTCCCCATTCCCCCTCTCCTTAGCTCTAATGTGATACTGATTTAGAATTCCATTTAAATGAAGAACAGCTATTGTTTTTTAATCAGACAGCAGTGATGAGCCGGGGGGCATGGCCACAGCTGAGAGAAGGGAGCTGATTTACTCGTTCTCTCTTTCCCCTCTCTCTCTCTTTCTCTCTCTCTCCATTTCCCTCTCTCTCTCCCTCCCTCTCTCTTTCTTCCCTCCCTACCCTGTCTCTTTCTCTCTCTTCGCTCCGTCCCTTACTCTCTTTCTCTCCCCTATTTATCTTTATTTTTCTTTCTTTCTCCCTTCATGTCTCACCCCTCCTTCCCGCTATTATCCTCTCTCTTTCACCATCTCTTCCCTCTCTCACTCTCTCTCTCTCTTTCCCCTCCTCTTTCTCTCTCTCCCCGTCCTCTCGCTGCCTCTACTTCATTCTTCTCCACTTGAAAGATAATGAAACAACTACTCTCTCATACAATTTCTGTAAAGTTTAAAGAGTGCCATGCCCATGGGAGATGTGACTGGTTGGTTGCGTAATTGCTTGATGGATAGATTGGTTAATTGACTGGTTGATGGAGTGAGGAACTAACATATTGCAGATTGATTGATCGATGAATTGACCGATGAGTTGATTGATTGTGTCTCCCTACAGCTGGTGGAGCCACTAACACCTAGTGGTACAGCCCCTAACCAGGCCCAGCTCCGCATCCTCAAAGAGACTGAACTCAAGAGGGTCAAGATACTGGGCTCGGGGGCCTTCGGCACCGTCTACAAGGTATCACCTTATCACATACCACAATCACTTGTTTTGCTCATTAGAAATTAGGAGGTTTTTAAAGGCGGAAGCACATAGAGATGAGGGAGAGGGAGAGATGACAGAGGGAGAAATGGACAGAAAGATGAGGGAGAGACGACAGAGGGCGAAATGGACAGAGAGATGAGGGAGAGAGGACAGAGGGAGAAATGGACAGAGAGCGGAGGGAGAGGGAGAGAGGACAGAGGGAGAAATGGACAGAGAGATGAGGGAGAAATGGACAGAGAGCAGAGGGAGAGGGAGAGAGGACAGAGGGAGAAATGGACAGAGAGATGAGGGAGAAGGAGACAGGACAGAGGGAGAAATGGACCGAGAGCGGAGGGTGAGGGAGAGAGGACAGAGGGAGAAATGGACAGAGGGCGGAGGGAGAGGGAAAGAGGACAGAGGGAGAAATGGACAGAGAGATAAGGGAGAGAGAGAGAGGACAGAGGGAGAAATGGACAGAGAGATGAGGGAGAGAGAGGGAACAGGGGGAGAAATGGACAGAGAACGGAGGGAGAGGGAGAGAGGACAGAGGGAGAAATGGACAGAGAGCAGAGGGAGAGAGAGAGGACAGAGGGAGAAATGGACAGAGATATGAGGGAGAGAGAGAGAGAGGACAGAGGGAGAAATGGACAGAGAGATGAGGGAGAGAGAGAAAGGACAGATGGAGAAATGGACAGAGAGCGGAGGGAGAGGGAAAGAGGACAGAGGGAGAAATGACAGAAAGATCAGGGAGAGAGGACAGAGGGAGAAATGGACAGAGGAATGAGGGAGAGGGAGTGAGGACAAAGGGAGAAATGGACAGAGAGCGGCGGGAGAGGGAGAGAGGACAGAGGGAGAAATGGACAGAGAGATGAGGGAGAGAGAGAGAGGACAGGGGGAGAAATGGACAGAAGGATGAGGGAGAGAGAGAAAGAACAGATGGAGAAATGGACAGAGAGCGGAGGGAGAGGGAAAGAGGACAGTTGGAGAAATGGACAGAGAGCGGAGGGAGAGTGAAAGAGGACAGAGGGAGAAATGGACAGAGAGATGAGAGAGAGAGGACAGAGGGAGAAATGGACAGAAAGATGACGGAGAGAGAGAGAGGACAGAGGGAGAAATGGACAGAGAGATGAGGGAGAGAGAGAGAGAACAGAGTGAGAAATGGACAGAGAGATGAGGGAGAGAGAGAGAGAGACTGACAGACGGACAGAGAGATGTTTACTTGCTTTGGCAATGTAAACATATGTTTTTCATGCCAATAAAGCCCCTTAAATTGAACTGAGAGAGAATCCCATAGGCACATAGTAACGATCGCATGCACATCCAGGTCAGGTATGCTGTTATGCAAGAGAGAGGAGAGCAAGCCCTGTAGTATGTCTCACAATATAGAGGTCTGAACTATTTTTTTTTTTTTAAATTTATTTTTTTTAACCTTTATTTAACTCGGCAAGTCAGTTAAGAACAAATTCTTATTTTCAATGACGGCCTAGGAACAGTGGGTTAACTGCCTGTTCAGGGGAAGAACGACAGATTTGTACCTTGTCAGCTCGGGGGTTTGGACTTGCAACCTATCGGTTACTAGTCCAACACTCTAACCACTAGGCTACCCTGCCGCCCCATAACTATGTCTCACAGTGTAGAAGTCTGAACTATGTCTCACAGTGTAGAGGTCTGAACTATGTCTCACAGTGTAGAGGTCTGAACTATGTCTCACAGTGTAGAGGTCTGAACTATGTCTCACAGTGTAGAGGTCTGAACTATGTCTCACAGTGTAGAAGTCTGAACTATGTCTCACAGTGTAGAGGTCTGAACTATGTCTCACAGTGTAGAAGTCTGAACTATGTCTCACAGTGTAGAGGTCTGAACTATGTCTCACAGTGTAGAGGTCTGAACTATGTCTCACAGTGTAGAGGTCTGAACTATGTCTCACAGTGTAGAGGTCTGAACTATGTCTCACAGTGTAGAGGTCTGAACTATGTCTCACAGTGTAGAGGTCTGAACTATGTCTCACAGTGTAGAAGTCTGAACTATGTCTCACAGTGTAGAAGTCTGAACTATGTCTCACAGTGTAGAGGTCTGAACTATGTCTCACAGTGTAGAGGTCTGAACTATGTCTCACAGTGTAGAGGTCTGAACTATGTATCACAGTGTAGAGGTCTGAACTATGTCTCACAGTGTAGAGGTCTGAACTATGTCTCACAGTGTAGAAGTCTGAACTATGTCTCACAGTGTAGAGGTCTGAACTATGTCTCACAGTGTAGAGGTCTGAACTATGTCTCACAGTGTAGAGGTCTGAACTATGTCTCACAGTGTAGAGGTCTGAACTATGTCTCACAGTGTAGAAGTCTGAACTATGTCTCACAGTGTAGAGGTCTGAACTATGTCTCACAGTGTAGAGGTCTGAACTATGTCTCACAGTGTAGAGGTCTGAACTATGTCTCACAGTGTAGAGGTCTGAACTATGTATCACAGTGTAGATTCAGCTGCCGTCTAACTCAGCTCTCCTACCCCTTTTTGTTAAACACATTTTTCTTGTTCCCTCCATTTAAAAACACCTCTCCACCTCTCTCCTCTTCTGTCATCTCTTCTAACTCACTCCTCCTTTCTTCACCCTCTTCTACCCCTCTAACTTACCTTTCCTCTCTCATCTCTTCTCCCTCAGGGTATCTGGGTCCCGGAGGGCGAGACTGTGAAGATCCCAGTGGCCATCAAGATCCTGAACGAGGCAACGGGACCGAAGGCCAACGTGGAGTTCATGGACGTGAGTGTTTTACTGGCTCCGTATAGGCCCCATACAGTGCCTTCAGAAAGTATTCAGACCCCTTGACTTTTTCACATTTTGTTAGATTACAGCTTTATTCTAAAAAAAAAAATAAATTGTAGAGGGTCTAGGGTGTCAGGTAAGTGTATGGGACATGATCCTTAACTAGCCTCTTAAAGCACTTCATGATGACAGATGTGAGTGCTACGGGGCGATAGTCATTTATTTCAGTTACCTTTGCTTTCTTGGGTACAGGAACAATGGTGGACATCTTGAAGCATGTGGTTCAGCAGACTGGGATAGGGAGATATTGAATATGTCCATAAACATCCCAACCAGCTGGTCTGCACATGCTCTGAGGACATGGCCAGGGATGCCGTCTGGGTCTTCAGACTTGCTAGGATTAACAAACTTAAACGTCTTACTCACGTCAGCCATGGAGAACGAGAGCCCACAGTCTTATGGAGCGTTTCGTGTTGGTGGCACTGTGTTATCCTCAAAGCGGGCAAAGAAGGTGTTTAGCTTGTCCGTGAGAAAGATGTGGCTGGTTTTCCCTTTGTAATTTATGATTGTCTGGAGTACCTGCCACGTATGTCTCATGTCTGAGCCACTGAATTGTGACTCCACTTTTTCAAGTTTTGCCTGTCAATCAGACTTATGGAGGGCTAACTGCACTGTTTGCATTCGGTCATATTCCTTGTCACCTCGCCGTGGTTAAATGCGGTGGTTCACGCTATCATTTTTGCGTGAATGCTGCCATCTTTCCACAGTTTTTGGATTGAGTAGGTTTTAATAGTCACAGTGTGAACAACATCCCCTATACACTTCCTGATTAATCAAAAAAATGCTGCAAAGTTTCTAAGGAGATAGAAGCAGAGCTGCCATTTCTGTCGGCGCCATCTCACTGTTTCACAGTAAACAAATTAAGAACTAAATGTCAGCATGCTTAAAGGGAAGGGCACTCAACATGTATGGCACTTACACAAATGACTGATGATTGGCTGAAAGAAATGTATAATAAGAAGCTTGTGGGAACGGTTTTGTTACACTTCAGTGCAGCTTTTTACATTATCGATCATAATCTGCTTCTGGAAAAAAGTATTTGTTATGGCGTTACATCCCCTGCTATATGGTGGATCGAGAGTTACCTGTCTAACAGAACACAGAGGGTGTTCTTTAATGGAAGCTCTCCAACATAATCCAGGTAGAGTCTGGCATTCCCCAAGGCAGTTCTCTAGGCCCCTTACATTTTTCAATCTTTACTAATGACCTGCCATTGGCTCTGAGTAAAGCCTGTGTGTCTATGCATGCTGATGACTCAACATTATATACGTCAGCTACCACAGCAAGTGAAACCACTGCAACACTTAACAAAGAGCTGGAGTCAGATTTAGAATTGGTGGCAAGTAATAAGCTAGTGCTAAATATTTAAAAAACTTAAAGCATTGTATTTGGGACAAACCATTCACTAAACTCTAAACCCTGAACCTCATCTTGTAATGAATAATGTGGAAATTGAGAGATTTGAGGAAACTAAACTGCTTGGTGTAACCCTGGATTGTAAACTGGTCAAAACATATTGATTGGGAGAGGTCTCAAATCAAATGTTATTTGTCACATGCACCAGTTACAACCGGTGTAGACTTTACCATGAAATACTGGCGAGCCCTTCCCAATGATGCAGAGTTTAAAAATATTAAAAAGAGTAACACGTCTGACCGTAATAATGTGCTGCTCTGCTCAAAGTAGAGGAGAGATTGACTGCATCACTACTTGTCTTTGTGAGAGGTATGGACATGTTGAAAGCACCGAGCTGTCTGTTCAAACAACACCTCAGACACCAATCCATAGCCCACAAGACATGACATCTGGTCTAGAACAGACTATGGGAAACGCACAGTACTACACAGAGACTACATGACTACATGGAACTCTATTCCATATCAAGTTATTCATGCAAGCAGTAAAATCAGATTTAAAAAACAGATAAAAGTACACCTTATTGAACACCGTGGACTGTGAAGAGACACACAAACACACACATACAGGCAAACACGCATACGCACTCAGATGCTGGCATACGCACTCTACACACACGTACATTGTAATATTGTATCATGGTGGTATTATACATTGTGTGTTGTAAATACAGTGCATTTGGAAAGTATTCAGACACTTGACTTTTTCCACATTTTGTTATGTTACAGCCTTATTCTAAAATTGATTAAATCGTTTTTTTCCCTCATCAATCTACACACAATACCCCATAATGACAAAGCAAGAACAGTTTTTTTGGTTGGGGGCAAATGTATAAAATAAAATAAGCTGAAATATGACATTTACATAAGTATTCAGACCCTTTACAACGATTACAGCCTTGAGTCTTCTTGGGTATGAAGCTACAAGCTTGGCACACTTGTATTTGGGGAATTTCTCCCATTCTTCTCTGCAGATCCTCTCAAGCTCTGTCAGGTAGAATGGGGAGCGTCGCTGCACAGCTATTTTCAGGTCTCTCCAGAGATGTTCATTCGGGTTCAAGTCCGGGCTCTGGTTGGGCCACGCAAGGACATTGAGAGACTTGTCCCGAAGCCACTCCTGCGTTGTCTTGGCTGTGTGCTTAGGGTCGTTGTCCTGTTGGAAGGTGAACCTTCGGCCCTGTCTGAGGTCCTGAGCACTCTGGTGCAGGTTTTCATCAAGGATCCCTCTGTACTTTGCTGTTTTTGTTTTTGCTGTGACATGCACTGTCAACTGTGGGACCTTATATGTCCAATCAATTGAATTTACCATAGGTGGACTCCAATCAAGTTGTAGATTGATGATGGTCGGCCGTCATTGTAAATACGAATTGTTTCTTAACTGACTTGCCTTGTTAAATAAAGGTAAATTAAAAAAATAAAAGTAAGTGATCAATGGAAAGGATGTACCTGAGCTCAATTTCAAGGCTCATATCAAAGGGTCTGAATACTTATGTAAATAAAGTATTTCTGTTTTTATTTATAATACATTTGCACAAAGCTGTTTTTGCTTTGTCATTATGGGGTATTGTGTGTAGATTGATGTGGACATTCTTTGTGTTTAATCCATTTTAGAATAAGTCTGTATAGTAACAAAATGTGGAAAAAGTCAAGCGGTCTGAATACTTATCGAATGCATTGTATATAGTGGTGTAATGATGTTTTATTATGCACTGTTTTATTTATTTAAAAAAAATGGTATGATGTGTTTGGACCCCAGGAAGAGTAGCTGCTGCTTTGGTAGGAACTAATGGGGATCCTGATAAATACTAAATACTGTACACATAGGACTATGGCTGACAAATACAATTCCCCATCTATTCATAAAACATTCATCACTCATTTTTTTCAAAATGAACAATGTTAAAAGTAAAATGATGTTATCTACTAGGTTGGAAATGCAACGTTGGTGAAATCCCCCCTCCCCCATTTACACTGGTGTTTTCATCTGTCTGTCGGTCTGACACTGTGTTTGTATTACAGCATGTTTTTATTTACATTTTTATCATCCTGCTTTGATGTGTGTGTACACATGTGCGTGCATGTACTTCATGTGGTGAGTGTGTGTGTGTGTGTGTTTTTGTGTGTGCAGTACGTAGCGCATGTCTTTGCGGGCAGTCTTGAGTGACGGACCTAGGAGGAGGCAGGCTGGGCCTTCCCCACAGTGTTTCAGCAGCTGAGCACCACGCTAATGAACTCTTCTCCCCTCGCTTCCTCCCTCGTCTGTTTCTCTCCTCTCCTCCCTCTGTACTCTCCTCTTCTCTCCTCCTCTCATCTACTCTGTTTTCCCCTCCTCTCTTCCATTCCATGAGGAGCCAATGGTGTTCAGTAGACCTGGTTTCAAATACTATTTGAAATCTTTCAATATTTTACTTGCTTTACCCTGCCTGGAGTGTACTATTCTATTGGTTAAATTGCAACAGGCCAGCGCAATTAGGCACAGTAATTGAAATTATTTTAAATAGTAGATGAAACCACGTCTTGCCCTGAGTCTCTCTGCTGCCGGGGCTGGTGGGAAAGCCACCTCTCAGCTGGAGGACAGCATTGCGGAGGAGGGGGTAAGGAGGGGGGAGGAAGACCTTCAGATTTAATTGACTAAACAGGAGGGATCAACGTGGAGAGGTAGGGGAAGAGGAGTCTACATTTCAAATGGCAACCTATTTACTATATACAGTAGTTCACTACTTTAAAAGGTAATGCACTATTAAGGTAATAGAGTGCCATTTGGGAAGCAAACTTACACGGCTGGAGAGACAGACTTCAGCGGCAAGCTTCAGACCGAGGTTGCTTTTTTAGGAGCTGCCTCCCTCTGCTCTCCTCCCACCACTCTCCTCCCCCTGCTCTCCTCCCTCTGTTCACCTCCCTCCCTCGCTCTCCTCCCTTTACACTCCTCCCCCTGCTCTCCTCACTCCGCTCTCCTCCCTCTGCCTGCCTCTGTCTGTTCTTCCCCCTCCCTTTACTCTCCTCCCTTAGTTCTTCTCCCTGAGTTCTCCTTCCGCCGCTCTCCTCCCGCCCTGACATGGAGGATATGGGAAGAGTCTGCACACAGCTTCTTCATTTAAACAGCAATCAAAACGCAGTGGCACATGTCTTGGACGAGGAGAGACACACGCAAACACACAAGGACACACACAGAGACACACACACAGACGTGGAGATGGCCCCTGGCGAGGTTTGGCCAATGAGCAGCAGCCTTGTTCCCTCCTGCAGCTAGCAGCATAGCAGGAGGATGAATACTCATTAAGTTAACTGTCAACTCTGTGGTATTCTGGAAGTCTGTGTGTGTGTGTGTGTGTGTGTGTGTGTGTGTGTGTGTGTGTGTGTGTGTGTGTGTGTGTGTGTGTGTGTGTGTGTGTGTGTGTGTGTGTGTGTGTGTGTGTGTGTGTGTGTGTGTGTGTGTGCTGCGGCATGGAGTTATTCCTTTTGGAGACCTAACCACAGCTCTGGGCACTTCTTTATTACTGCAATATAAAAGCTAGTGGTCTAAACCTCCATTGTTTATGGAAATGGTGTACCTAGGTTTTGTTTTGTTAAAATGCTGTGATCCCATTTTATCTAGATCTGTATAAACACATAGAAACGGGCAATTGAACGTACACACAGACACACTGACACTCACATTCACACACATTCATCAATGCTAACACTAATAGGCTGTACTGCTGGTGGCTGTGTGCACGTTTGTGAGTGCTAGTATGTACTGTATGTATCTTGAGAATTGGGTGATTACATTTTCATAATTTTCTTGATCTTACTTGTGCTGCTCATCAGTTAACCAAATGGAATAATGCATTATTTGAATGAGCTCAAAATACATTTCAGTCATAAGAGTTCCTTTACCCCCTGACATATCGAGAGCTTTGGGCTATAAGGTTCTATATTTAAAAATATTATTCTGAGGTAATTGGCTTTAAAGTCCAGGTAGCAGATCATGGACCCTATCAGATACACTATACTGTATATACAAATGTATGTGGACACCCCTTCAAATTAGTGGATCCATGCTATTTCAGCCACACCCGTTGTTGACAGGTGTATAGAATCGAGCAGACAGCCATGCAATCTCCATAGACAAATATTGGCAGTAGATTGCCCTTACTGAAGACCTCAGTAACTTTCTAGGTGGCACCATCATAGGATGCCACCTTTCCAACAAGTCAGTTCGTAAATGTTCTGCACTGCTAGAACTGACACGGTCAACTGTAAGCACTGTTATTGTGAAGTGCAAATATCTATGAGCAAAAACGGCTCAGCCACAAAGTGGTAGGCCACAAAAGCTCACAGAACAGGACAGCCGAGTGCTGAAGTGCGCAGGGCATACAAATCTCCTGTCCTCGGTTGCAATGCTCACTACAGAGTTCCAAACTGCTTCTGGAAGCGACGTCACCACAATAACTGTTTGTTGGAAGCTTCATTAAATGGGTTTCCATGGCCGAGCAGCCACACACAAGCCTAAGATCACCATGTGCAATGCCAAACGTTGGCTGGAGTGGTGTTAATGCTTGACGCCATTGCACTCAGTGGAAAAACTTTCTCTGGAGTGACGAATCATACCTCACCATCTGGCAGTCCGACTGACAAATCTGGGTTTGGCAGAAACCAAGAGAACGTTACCTGCCTGAATGCATAATTCCAACTGTAAAGTTTGGTGGATGAGGAATAATGATCTGGGGCTGTTTTTCATGGTTTGGTTTAGGCCCCTTAGTTCCAGTGAAAGTTATTTGTAACGCTACAGCATACAATTATATTCTTTCTAGACCATTCTGTGCTTCCAACTCCGTTGAAACAGTTTGGGGATGAGATTTGTGTGGAAGAACTTGACAGGCCTGCACGGAACCCTGACCTCTGCCCCATCGAACACCTTTTGGGATGAATTAGAATGCGGACTGCGATTCATGCCTAATTTCCCAACATCAGTGCCCGACCTCACTAATGCTATTGTGGCTGAATAGAAGCAAGTCCCCACAGCAATGTTCCAACATCTAGTGGAAAGCCTTCCCAGAAGAGTGGAGGCTGTTATGTCACCAAAGAGGGGACCAACTCCATATTAATGCCCATGATTTTGGAATGAGATGTTCGATGATCAGGTGTCCACACACTCTTGGTCATGTAGTATATTTATGTGTTGGTGTTTTAATTTAAGCAATAAGGCCCAGGGAGTGTGATATATGCCAATATATCATGGCTAAGGGCTGTTCTTATGCATGACCCAACGTGGAGGGCCTGGATACAGCGCTTAGCTGTGGTATATTTCCCATCTACCACAAACCCCCGAGGTGCCTTATTGTTATTATAAACTGGTTACCAATGTAATTAGATCAGCAAAAATACATGTTTTCTCATACCCGTGGTATACGGTCTGCTTTACCATGGCTGTCAGCCAATCAGCATTCAGGGCTCAAACTACCCAGTTTATAATGTGTCATATACATGGGTTCTAACAAGAAAGAGTGAACAATTTATACTCCCTGCATGTAAAAACCATGAAGACTGGCGTAAAGCCCCAAACGTAAGATGGTAATATGGCACTTCACTTTTTAGTATGGAATACGTCTGCGAGGATTTTTCTCCAATATTCACAACATATTGACACAATTACAATCTTTATAGAATAAAAATTACAAGTGGAAATACATATTTGATTAGCAAGCCAGCAGCAGATGAAACAGAAAGTGAATTCTCTCCTCCCAAGCGCATACCAGTGACAAACTTAACTACACTGAACAAAATATCACTAATATATCTAGCAACATGAAAAGTATTGGTCTGATGTTTCATGAGCTGAAATAAAATATCACAGAAATGTTACATATTTCTCAGCCCCAAAAAATATGCACACATTTCTTTACATCCCTGTAAGTGAGCATTTCTCCTTTGCCAAGATAATCCATCCACCTAACAGGTGTGGCATATCAAGAAACTGATTAAACAGCTTGCTCATTACACAGGTGCACCTTGTGCTGGGGACAATACAAGTCTAAAATATGAGTTTTATATGAGTCTCCTATCTATTTCTGATGCCCATCTGGTTTGATTTCTATTTGTCATATCTTTCAAACTGTGCTCCTTCACATAAGCTCTTAACCCATATACGGTTTACGGACACGGTATGTTTTACTTTAGTGTCATTATTTGTTGTTATTAGTCCCAACCTTCAGCTCCATTCAACCCCTCCCATCTATCTCTTAACACCATCCATGTTGGATTTCTATTTGACATATAGTTTTCAACTGTAATGTGATGTTTCAAAAAGATCTGAACCTTTCTATTCTCATTGTTTCTACAGATTTTTAATTGAAAATAAACATTTTTGCTAAAAGTGTTATTATATTATTGATTGATTGATTATGACTTTTCAGATCACCCAGTAGTGCTATCTGCAGAGTTAGCTCCAGGTAAATATTGCAATTCTTCAGCCATTGCTGGACCTGTAACCAAAAACAAGCTACATATGGACAGTACCAAAACAAATGATCTACTGATTCTGTCTCTTCGCAGCTAAATCTAAAGAGCTGGGAAGGTTGTATCCCCCATATAAATAACAGTCTACTGGATGCAAGAATTTAGTATAATCATTTAAATTGAAAACTCCGGTGTCGTTTTGCGTATCAATTCATAAACCATGTGCCATGGAATCGTTATGTCAAAAATCTTGTCCCAACTATTTTGCAGTCTGCAGTTGAAGTCAGAAGTTTACATACACCTTAGCCAAGTACATTTACACTCAGTTTTTCACAGTTCCTGACATTTAATCCTAGTAACAATTCCCTGTCTTACGTCAGTTAGGATCACCACTTTATTTTAAGAATGTGAAATGTCAGAATTATAGTTGAGAGAATGATTTATTTCAGCTTTTATTTCTTTCATCACATTTCCACTGGGTCAGAAGTTTACATACACTCAATTAGTATATGGTAGCATTGCCTTTAAATTGGTTCACTTGGGTCAAACATTTCAGGAAGCCTTCCGCAAGCTTCCCACAATAAGTTGGGTTAATTTTGGCCCATTCCTCCTGACAGAGCTGGTGTAACTGAGTCAGGTTTGTAGGCCTTCTTGCTCGCAAATTATTTTTCAGTTCTGCCCACGTTTTCTGTAGGATTGAGGTCAGGGCTTTGTGATGGCCACTCCAGTACCTTGAGTTTGTTGTCCTTAAGCCATTTTGCCACAACTTTGGAAGTATGCTTGGGGTCATTATTCATTTGGAAGACCCATTTGCGGCCAAGATTTAACTTCCTGACTGATGTCTTGAGAATTTTTTGTGAAGTGCACCAGTTTCTCCTGCAGCAAAGCACCCCCACAACATGATGCTGCCACCCCCATGCTTCATGGTTGGGATGGTGTTCTTTGGCTTGCAAGCATCCCCCTTTTTCCTCCAAACATAACAAAGTTCATTATGGCCTAACAGTTCTATTTTTGTTTCATCAGACCAGAGGATATTTCTCCAAAAAGTACGATCTTTGTCCCCATGTGCAGTTTCAAACCATTGTCTGGCTTTTTTTATGGTGGTTTTGGAGCAGTGGCTTCTTCCTTTCTGAGTGGCCTTTCAGGTTATGTCGATATAGGACTCGTTTTACTGTGGATACAGATACTTTTGTAACTGTTTCCTCCAGCATCTTCACAAGATCCTTTGTTGTTGTTCTGGGATTGATTTGCACTTTTCGCACTAAAGTACGTTCACCTCTAGGAGACAGAACGCGTCTCCTTCCTGAGCAGTATGACGGCTGCTTTGTCCCATGGTGTTTATACTTGCATACTATTGTTTGTACAGATGAACGTGGTTCCTTCGGGCATTTGGAAATTGCTACCAAGGATGAACCAGACTTGTGGAGGTCTACAACTACAAGAGATGTGTGGAGTGGTTGAAAAACTAGTTAATGACTCCAACCTAAGTGTATGTAAACTAGTTTTAATGACTCCAACCTAAGTGTATGTAAACTAGTTTTAATGATTCCAACCTAAGTGTATGTAAACTTCCCACTTCAACTGTATATTGCACGGCTGCAAATTGTTTGGTCCTGAAATGAAACGGGTATACTTTTTAATTGATCACAATTTTAACCAATCATTGGCCGACAGACAAGTCCCTTACTTTTTCCTCCTTCCACTTTCCTCTTCCATTTTTGCAGTAATACTGCAAATAGTTAATTGTATTTCTGGCTAGTCTAATTTACCAATCCCCAAAAAAAATTTTGACATGGGCTAATTGAGTGACTGTCAGTGAACCTTGTACACCTTGTATATTCTAATATTTTAACTCTTAACATTAAGTTGAAACCCCAACTGACTTCCTAAAAACAAAATATATATATATATATATATGTTTTTTTGTTTTTGGAAATGTATCCGCAGGCCTACAAAAGCAGGCCCGCGGGGCTGTCAGCTGCCCATCCCTGATCTATAGTATGACAGCATCAGCTGTTAGCTACCAACAGCTGGCAGACGTGTTTACATTTGGTTAGTTTTATCAGTGTAATTTAGATTAAAGACATGAGCTAAATGTACTTGATCTAGCTAACTATCTCTTTCACTTACCCAGTTGACTTTCATGCTCACTGAAGTCCATGATAATGCTCGGTCTCTGCTGGTACTGCTTGCTGTTTGAGTTGCTTTAGAAGCCACATTGATGGTAGGGACAGCATCCACTTTGAGAAGCAACTTCTTGCTGAAGCACTCCTTCCATTGGTGGTTGCCTTGGAAGTTGCCATGAAATAAACGTGCTCCGCAGATTGACAATTAGACGACCAATTCGTCCACCTCATTCTCAACAAACGTATCCCACTTTTTACTGTTTTTTATTCATTGTGTGATGCTGACTGCGGGGAGGTTTTGTGGAGGTTTTTCTAAAGTTAGAGTTGATTTAGAGAACCTCAAACCCAACTTTTAGAACAACATAATATTATTACAATTGATTTAAGAGTTTGTCATTTGGGAATGTTGACTTGGGGTGCTCTAAAGTGTTTCTGGAATTGAGAAATAAGTGCTACACTCCCTTTAAAGTTCTGAACACTGGTTTGAATGGTTGCCAGCAATTCTTATATTGTATTATTTTTTAACTTAAGATGAATTGTCGTATTTTGAGTACTATATAGGTAGAGAACATTGGACAGAATAAGGCTATGTTAATAACAACATTTTGACAAAATTGGTGAATGTACTGTATGGTCTCTGCGTGGGCCTGAGTTCCTGTGTGTGTTCCCCAGGAGGCTCTGATCATGGCCAGCATGGAACACCCTCACCTGGTCCGTCTCCTGGGGGTCTGCCTGAGCCCCACCATCCAGCTGGTCACCCAGCTCATGCCCCATGGCTGCCTGCTCGATTACGTCCACGAACACAAGGACAACATCGGCTCCCAGCTGCTGCTCAACTGGTGTGTCCAGATCGCCAAGGTAAGACTCACCTGTTATTGTCAAATCTTGTCTGGGAGTTTGAGTGCCATCTTAGACACGTTCTATTTGTGCTCCTTTTTCGTATGTATCTCATACTCTACATACATCTACATCTATTTATACAGTAATTTTAGATATTATCAACAGTAAAAAAAAAAAATGCAGCATACTGTAGGTCAGGGTTACCCAGCAGGGTTACTCAGGAGCCTGCGGGCCAATGGTTTTATTTGGTCCCCCATGTTTTCAGAGCAAAAAAAAGTATAACTGTTGGACATAAGACTGTAAAAACACCTAGGAAATAATCTCCAAGTGATTTTAATTTAAGAAATCTGTGATCGTATACAAATGTATGAAAGGTTTGAAATTATTATGTTTTAGTCAAACATTATATGTGTTTGGGCTTCTTGCGTTCAATTTGCAGTCTACAAATTATATGTAATTACTTATATATACTGTATGTTCCGCCGCCCGACCGTGTGTTCAAGAAAAAATCGGCCCGCAGCTGAATCTAGTTGATGATCCCTGCTATAAATAATGGTGCATTGTGGGAAAATTGTTGTATTTTAACCTCTTGATCCTACTTGAGACGCAGACGTCTCAACTAGGCACCTGGGAATGCAAATGCACTACGCTAAATGCTAAATGTACTCGTTAAAACTCAAACGTTCATTAAAATACACATGCAGGGTATTGAATTAAAGCTACACTCGTTGTGAATCTAGCCAACGAGTCAGATTTTTAAAATGCTTTTCGGCGAAAGCATTCTGGTTCAGGAAAAAAGCTCTCTTCCAACACGCAACGTTATTTTTTAAAATTATATAAGTTGCCTATATTCTTTGACAAAACACTTCAACCTACTTTTGTAACCCAACTTTAGGTATTTGTAAACGTTAATAAGCGATCAAATTGATCACTGGGCGATCTGTATTCAATAGCAGCTACTCAAGAAAACAATGTCCATTTTTCTCTCTTCCAAAATCGATTGCTGTAGGCTGGATGGAATGAAGGATCTATTGGTCATGACTCAAAGGATTTTTGTCAATGAAAATTACCTTTTTGGCGACATCGTGTGGAAGCTGTAGGAATTGCATCCTTGGCACTATTTAATTTGGTGTCCTTTAAACAATACATGCAAGTGGCGCATGGATATTTTTTTCAGTTTTCAGTGACCAGTTTTTCTTGCGCTTTTCGATGAAACACACGCTCTGTTATAGTCACAGCCGTGATTTAACCAGTTTTAGAAACTTCAGAGTGTTTTCTATCCACACATACTAATCATATGCATATACTATATTCCTGGCATGAGTAGCAGGACGCTGAAATGTTGCGCGATTTTTAACAGAATGTTCGAAAAAGGAGGGGGTAGACTTAAGAGGTTTAAATGGTACTGTAATTCCTCCCCACATAATACAGTACCGTATCATATCCACTAGTGGGTGCAGGGTATTGTTGTTTCTGTCTCATTAACATATTTGGAGGAGTGCCTTGTTAGGGGCTATATTTGTTGCACCCATGAGTGAGAATGCTCTACCAATTTAACCTGGGACCCCCCAGGAGATAATAAGCCAAATTAATTAAATGCATCCCTCCTATCCTTGGATGGTGAAGAAGACATCTGTGTCTGTAAATCTTCCTCCGATGGGGATGTTTAGTTCCGAGGGCAGTGGACTCAAATTGATTCCTCTGAATTTAAAGACAGGTAAATAAGACAGCAGCTTGGGTCAGGAGGTATTGGACCATACTATTTGCTCAGAATCATATCAGTGACACATACACACAGAGACCATGTCTCACCCCCCCACTGCAACCCCACAGCTCCAAACCAAAATGTTACGCAAGGAACTCGCTGCAGACTCTTTTGTAGATTTAATATCTTAGACAAATATCCCTTTTGCTCATAGATATACTGTTGAGGGATAAAGGTGGGAGTTTTCTACCATTAACTTTTAAAGCATTAGTTACCGTTTGGAATAAAAAAGAACAACACTTGCTGTAGGCCAACAGAATGTTCCGGTCCACTGTAGTTGATAGAGCACAGTGCTTACAGCGCTGGGATATTTGGTTCAATTCCTGCGACCAACCTTATGTTTAAAACACATGCTCTCATGACTGTAAGTCGCTTTGGATAAAAGCCACTACTAAATTACAAATATATATACCCCAATAAAGTGCTTATTTATTACTTTACATTGCACAGGGAAAGCGTACATTATGGCTGCTTTCCCAAGCGTTGCCCTGTTCTCTGTATTGTATTTCACTTTCATTTACTCAGAGGAACCCAATTGAGACATTCACAATGGTGCCCTGAGAACAAACATTAAAATTCAATAAATCAATACAACAGCAAATTCACTACAAGACACAACAGATACAGACACATCACATCTCCACAGTGCACTACAGGGTCATGGTCAAAAGAACCACACAATGTAGGGAATAGGGAGCCATTTGAGACTGAGACCAGGTGTTTCTAAGGCAGTGGCTGTGATGGTTGTAATGGCCTTCTCCTAGGGGTGAGTCAGAGGCCAGAGGTAATGAGGTAATGAGGTCAGAGGCCCCAGGTAATGAGGACATGGGCCTGGGATAGAGACAGCATACCATTCCTCTATACACTCTGTGGCTAGGCCTCACTATGGGAGAAGTCATATGTAACTGAATTTCACATTTTTAAGAAATCGATGCACATACTATATATGGGAATGTCTGTGCCCACCACCACCACCACCACTATACTCAGTCACCAGTCACCAGGCGCAACCTAACTGGGCGTGGTGAGGGAGGTGCCTGAATAGTCTCTGGCGGCAACCCCTGTGCTTGTGGAGGTGGCACTCCAATTGCGGCCGGAAAGGGCTCAGCTGCAAGTTGGGGCTGAGTATCATGGTTTGGCTCTGGATTTGGCACTCTTCTGCCACCTAAAGGAGTGGTGTCCAGAGCATCCAGGCCTGGGAGGAAGGAGGTGGCAGCAAAGGGGGCTGCTGCCTCCTGGCCCAGCAGCTGATCCACATGGCGTCGGTGCACCTGACCGTTAGGTGTCCGAGTCCTGTAAGAAACCGGTCCAATGGCTTTTTCAATGACTGCAGGGACTCGGGGCATCTAGAGTAGCTCGTCAGGTTCAAAATGCCTTAAATGACCGTGGCCCCCTGTCTGCATCATCCCCCTGCCTGAGATGCATTTCACTTGCGAAGTCCAGGTGCAGCCAGTGTAAGGCAGTTGTCAATCGCCTGTTAATTAACAGCTCGACTGGACTCTTCCCAGTAATAGCCACGGGTGTAACATGATTAGACAGCAGGAACCTTGACAGTCGGGTCTGCCAGTCACTCACCGAGATCCCAGACAGAGCCTCCTTGGTTGTCTGAACCATGCGTTCAGCTTGGCCATTGGAGGATGGGTGATATGGGGCTGTTGTGACGTCTGATTCCGCTCTGCCCAACAGAACTCTTTAAACAGATGTGAAGACAGATCCATTGTCTGACACCAGAATATCACACAACCCATGTGTGGCAAACAGGATACGGAAGGTGCTTAACACAGCAGCAGAGGACATCAAACTAACCATGGCTACTTCCAACCACTTTGAGTGGAAATCCACTACAATGAGAAAGTTATTTCCTTTGAATGGCCCAGCAAGTCTTTACAAAGACGAAACCATTTCTTTGTTGTCTACTCCCTTGGTGACCTTGGGTGGAGCATGTAGTGACTCCTGACAGGTGGCGCAGCTGCACACCACTGCCTCAATTTACAAGTCCATCCCAGGCCACCACATAGCTCTGTGCCATTGCCTTCATCCTCACTATTCCAGTATGCAAATTATGCGAGGAACCACCACCCGACTGTCCCGAACCCAGCGAAGCACCCGGGACAGAACAGGATCCTTCAAGATCAGTCTGGCTATCCTAGAAGCATGGAGAGGGGCATCAGGCACCACGAACAGCATCACTTCCCAGGGAGATGGTGCCACAGACAAAGGGGTAGCAAGTGGCAGGTGACTCAGGGCATCCACATGAACCAGCTTCTTCCCTGGACGATAGCAGAGCTCATAACTATTGGCTCCCAGTATCAGTCTCCATGTGAACATCGAGGTGAAATAATCTGGTGCATGGGCTTCATATGATGAAGCAAGCCCAGCAAGGGCTTTTGGTCAGTGTAGGCCACAAAATCATGACCTGACAAGTACTGATGGAACTTCTTGACAGCAAAAATGATCACCAGGGCCTCTTTATTCAGCTGTGCATAGTTCCATTCAGTGACATTTAAGGTCCTAAATATGTAGCACACAGGTAGGTGCCTAACGACCATCAGATTCCATATGACTCAATAAGGCAACTAGCCCATATGGAGATGCATCATATGTGGCCTTAGTGGGCTAGCAGCCCATCTGCTTGCAGCAGCCATTTAGCCTCCAGGGAACTGCCTGGTCCAGTAGTTGATACAGGGGCTCCAACACTGTAGTTTTATCAGGCAGGAAGCAGTTGTAAAAGTTGAGAAGCCCCAGAAACGACTGAAGCTCATACTTGTTCTTGGAAGAAGGTGCCTCCTTAACTTCTTGACGCACCCATCCCTTTAGCGGGATCATTTTCATCAACACCCGCTGAATTGCAGCACGCCAAATTCAAATTAAATTACAAAAAATATTTAATTTTCATGAAATCACAAGTGCAATATAGCAAAATACAGCTTAGCTTGTTGTTAATCCACCTGTTATGTCAGATTTCAATACAGCTTTTCCGCGAAAGCATAACAAGCGTTTATGTAAGAACATCTCTCTCAGTAGACTAAATATTACAAACACTAGCAGCCAAGTAGATTGGTCACGAAAGTCAGAAAAGCAATAGATTAAATTGCTTACCTTTGATGATCTTCGGATGTTTGCACTCACAAGACTCCCAGTTACACAATAAATGTTCCTTTTGTTCCACAAAGATTATTTTTATATCCAAAATACCTCCATTTGTTTGGCGCGTTATGTTCAGAAATCCACAGGCTCGAGTGGTCACGACATCGCAAATGAAAATTCCAAATAGTATCCGTAATGTCCACAGAAACATGTCAAATGTTTTTTATAATCAATCCTCGGGTTGTTTTTAAAATATATAATCGATAATATATCAACCGGGACTGTCACTTTTTCAATAGGAGAGGGAGAGACAATGGCTGCCCCACTCTGTTGCGCAAGCAAAACTCTGCAAACACCCAGCTATCCACTGACTCGATGTTATCTTTCTCACTCACTTTTCAAAATAAAAGCCTGCAACTATGTCTAAAGATGTTGACAGCTTGAGGAAGTCATGGGAAAGGAATCTGGTTGATATCCCTTTAAATGGAGGCAAGACATATAATGGAACAGAGAGCTTTCAGGAAAAACAGCACTTCCTGGTTTGATTTTCCTCAGGTTTTCACCTGCAATATCAGTTCTGTTATACTCACAGACAATATTTTGACAGTTTTGGAAACTTTAGAGTGTTTTCTATCCTAATCTGACAATGATATGCATATTCTAGTTTCTGGGCCTGAGAAATAGGCAGTTTGAAATGGGTACGTTTTTTAGCCAAAAACAAAAATCCTGCCCCCTACACTCAAGAAGTTAATGGCCTTTACCTTATCATGGGTTGGTTGTATGACATCCTTGTCAACGTTGTCGTGTCTTTGGCTATGCCGGATTAAGTAATATAACATGCTATTCTATAAAATAATTTATCCGTAATTAATATTACCTGATTGAGCTAATCATGTAAATGTAATTAACTAGAGAGTCGGGGCACCACAAAATAATGTTTTTGGAGCTTAGCTTTTAGAGTTTATCTTCCGAATAAACTCTTAAAGACCTAGTCATATTTTACATCAATAGCAGTCAATATTAATCGTCACCTTAATTCAGTCTCATCTGAAAGTTGTAAATTCTTGGTTATCTGCACGAACCCTGGCTAAGTTGAATCAGCAATACAAATACAATTACACATACACATAATTAAATCATAATGTCCCTTAGCGGGCGGAACAGATATGACAGCTGGTTACACAAAAGAAAAGGGCTGGGATTGAGTGAATGAGCGGGAAGACTGAGGAACAAAGGGCGAAGCTGTGCTATCGTAAATACAGTTTCTTATGCATTCTAAATGACCGCCCATTTGGAAAAAGAAAATGCAATAAATATTTACTCTGAGCTGCGCTTCGGTAGGTTGGTGTTGGAAGGCCGTGTTGCCCAACCGAGTCCTTTGTCCTTTGAAGAATGTCTATGCTGGTCAATTAGAAACGTTGTAGTAACGTCATTGTGTGGTAGATGGGATACTCTGTCTGTTCCTTCCTAACCTGCGTTTGCAGCTGCTGTTGCTAACTCAACGGCTAGGAGGTATCACTTCTGTAGTGAATAAGAGTTCAAAGTTCATACCATTCGCAACCAAAGCTCACGCTGATGTTGGCTTCGTTCTGTAGTTATTATCTGAACCATTCTGACATCGGACCGTTGTCCTCATATCCTCGGAACAGGAGGTTATATTGTCGTCAAGGCTTTATATAGGAAGGGAGAGATGTCTCAGATGACAACCGAACTGACATCATATTCATTAAGTACCACTGCATATGTTCAATTGGTCGGATTACCAGAATATAGTTAATTTCCCCCCACCTTCTGATGTTCCCAGAATCTCTATGTTAACCAAAGGGGTTTGCAAATGTAACATCAGGAGGGTAGAGAGAGGAAAAAGGGGGGAAGAGGTATTTATGACAGTCATAAACCTAACCCCAGGCCAACGTCATGACAACGTTGAACCCCAGGAACTCAACACTGGGTGCAGCATAAATGCACTTCTCCCTCTGCATTTGCAGCCCTGCTTCCACAAAGTGCCTCAGAACTTCCCTCAGCCAAGAGTTATGCTCTTCCAGGGTCCGGCTTGTAATCAGTATGTCATCCAGATATGCCTGGACCCCTGTGATGCCTGCTAGCAAGGTGTCCATGTAGCACTGAAAAAATCGCCACTGCTCTGGACACTCCAAACTGGTACTTGGTGCTCTAAAAAGCCCCCGGTGTGTGTTGATATTCAGGAGCTCCCTTGCATCATCATCCAAAGCTAGATGCTGGTAGGTTTGTCTTATATCCAGCTTTGTAGACACCACCCCTCCTGCCAACGTCGCAAACAGCTCAGCCAGCGTTGGCAAGGGGTAAACATCAGGGACCACTGCAGTTTCTCCAGAGCCTCATACCTTCGGCCGAAGAGTGAAAGGTACTGGTCGAGTTTTAAAGAACTTAGGGTCGATTGGCTATGGACACAGGGTGCCCCCTGTAAAGCCCAAACCCCTGGAAAGCTTTTTCATGCTCCTTGATAATCAAATCTGGGGAGTTTTGCAGGGGTCTCTGCAGGGGTCACCTCGATAGCTCACATCCACCAAAATTCTACCCTGCATCTTTAACTGGGCCTGTGACCATTTCCTTAATACCCATTGTCTTGCAAGAATTTTGGCTGAGCCATTGTTGCTCCTAGACGTTTCCACTTTTCCGCAGCACTTACAGTTGATTGGGTTAGCTCTAGCAGGGAAGAAATTTTACGACTTGTTGGAAAGGTGGCATCCTATGACGGTGTCCGGTTCAAAGTCACTGAGCTCTTCTTCAGTAAGCCTATTCTACTGCCAGTGTTTGTCTATGCAGATTGCATGGCTGTGTGCTTGATTTTATTCACCTGTCAGCAATAGACAAATCCACTAATTTGAAGGGGTATCCACATACTTTTGTATATATAGTGTATATGTCCCCTTCGTTTACAGTGCCTTGCGAAAGTATTCGGCCCCCTTGAACTTTGACCTTTTGCCACATTTCAGGCTTCAAACATAAAGATATAAAACTGTATTTTTTGTGAAGAATCAACAACAAGTGGGACACAATCATGAAGTGGAATGACATTTATTGGATAGTTCAAACTTTTTTAACAAATCAAAAACTGAAAAATTGGGCGTGCAAAATTATTCAGCCCCCTTAAGTTAATACTTTGTAGCGCCACCTTTTGCTGTGATTACAGCTGTAAGTCGCTTGGGGTATGTCTCTATCAGTTTTGCACATCGAGAGACTGAAATTTTTTCCCATTCCTCCTTGCAAAACAACTCGAGCTCATTGAGGTTGGATGGAGAGCATTTGTGAACAGCAGTTTTCAGTTCTTTCCACAGATTCTCGATTGGATTCAGGTCTGGACTTTGACTTGGCCATTCTAACACCTGGATATGTTTATTTTTGAACCATTCCATTGTAGATTTTGCTTTATGTTTTGGATCATTGTCTTGTTGGAAGACAAATCTCCGTCCCAGTCTCAGGTCTTTTGCAGACTCCATCAGGTTTTCTTCCAGAATGGTCCTGTATTTGGCTCCATCCATCTTCCCATCAATTTTAACCATCTTCCCTGTCCCTGCTGAAGAAAAGCAGGCCCAAACCATGATGCTGCCACCACCATGTTTGACAGTGGGCATGGTGTGTTCAGGGTGATGAGCTGTGTTGCTTTTACGCCAAACATAACGTTTTGCATTGTTGCCAAAAAGTTCAATTTTGGTTTCATCTGACCAGAGCACCTTCTTCCACATGTTTGGTGTGTCTCCCAGGTGGCTTGTGGCAAACTTTAAACAATACTTTTTATGGATATCTTTAAGAAATGGCTTTCTTCTTGCCACTCTTCCATAAAGGCCAGATTTGTGCAATATACGACTGATTGTTCTCCTATGGACAGAGTCTCCCACCTCAGCTGTAGATCTCTGCAGTTCATCCAGAGTGATCATGGGCCTCTTGGCTGCATCTCTGATCAGTATTCTCCTTGTATGAGCTGAAAGTTTAGAGGGACGGCCAGGTCTTGGTAGATTTGCAGTGGTCTGATACTCCTTCCATTTCAATATTATCGCTTGCACAGTGCTCCTTGGGATGTTTAAAGCTTGGGAAATCTTTTTGTATCCAAATCCGGCTTTAAACTTCTTCACAACAGTATCTCGGACCTGCCTGGTGTGTTCCTTGTTCTTCATGATGCTCTCTGCGCTTTTGACGGACCTCTGAGACTATCACAGTGCAGGTGCATTTATACGGAGACTTGATTACACACAGGTGGATTGTATTTATCATCATTAGTCATTTAGGTCAACATTGGATCATTCAGAGATCCTCACTGAACTTCTGGAGAGAGTTTGCTGCACTGAAAGTAAAGGGGCTGAATAATTTTGCACGCCCAATTTTTCAGTTTTTGATTTGTTAAAAAAGTTTGAAATATCCAATAAATGTCGTTCCACTTCATGATTGTGTCCCACTTGTTGTTGATTCGTCACAAAAAAATACAGTTTTATATCTTTATGTTTGAAGCCTGAAATGTGGCAAAAGGTCGCAAAGTTCAAGGGGTCGAATACTTTCGCAAGGCACTGTACATTGGAGACAGGTTGCCGCACTAAACCTACAGTTGTATGGAATTATGCCCCCCCCCCACATCCAGCTGATCTACAAAATTACAGTGCACCGAAATCCGGCTCAGCCCAGCAATATCATCATAACTCTTTGCAGTAGGGAGGGCTGGATTGAGAAGAGAATGTAATGTAGACAACACGCTCATCAGCACAATGGGTTTCTATTTGGCTTTATCAATGTCATTATCCACGAAACACATTCCAGCCTTTCAATGTACTCCTCCCAGTAGCTATCCTTTTCATCAACAAACTCAATCTTCCCAATCAAAGCCATGATAGCGTCGGAAAAGGAAAATACACTTTGACGTTTACTCATTAAACCTCTTCAAAACATTCCAGTCCGAATCCGCTTCGATGCCAGTATTATGTCCGTGACATGGTGAAAGTACAATCCAATAACAAGGACACGGAAAGATACGTTTAGACTATTTCATCCATGGTGCAGGTAATGAACATGAACGCCATGTAGGCAGATGACTGTGAACTTCCACACCTATGGGGCGTGCACGCTCTATATGGGAGTGTCTGTGCCCGTTCCTTAATGTGCCCTCCACCGCTATACTCAATACACAAGGTAAATGTGCTCCCTCACTGCAGGGCAATTCGTGACTCTCCAGGCTCCCAGGCTCCTGGGAAGTTAATCTGTGTCTGGGAGGCGAGGTGAGACGCCTCTCTATCTTGCGCTTTCTATCCCTCTTTCTCTCTCTCTCTCTTTGTGTCTCTCTCTGCGTCAGACAGCCCTTCACACAATGGATTATTAATGGAATAATAAGCCGTGGGATACATTCTAATGAGCAGATTAATCAGGGGATATGCCACCACCATGCACTGTTTTTTTATTTATTTTCTTTTCCGTCTACATCTCTCTTTCTTTCTTGAGGTATATCCCTGGCTTTCTGTCTACCTCACAGTGTGTCCTGTTGTCCTGTCCTTTTAACTCCACAGCTTTTTATTCCTTTTTTTCTCTCTCTTTATTTCAATCTCCACTTCTCACACTTTCTCTTTCTCACCGTGTCCTCCTTCTTACTCCATCTCTCCTGAGCTGTATCTCCTCCTGTGTCTCATTTCTCTCATCAGCATCACAGAGGCATTCTGCATGGGGACATGTTGGTTAGCTGAGCTCACTCGGCCAGGCCTGACAGTTAGAACCATGGAGTTAAAACCAATAGAACTAGAATCACTGTATTTCTACTTTTAGAACAGAACAGAAAGAATTGAACAGAAGGCAGAGATCTTAGAAAATAGACAGAGGTTCATATTGCTAACAGAACATATGCAGTCCTCTGTTGTTGTATTTATCTCTATCACATCACTCTCTCACATATCCAGTGCATGTTCTTGTGGAGCTAAAGACAGCTGAGGATTACTGTCGTACAGATGAACCTTCAATATGACGGCTATTACCGCAGCTGTCGTCATTTTGTTCACACTATCTAGCTCTGACAATTATTTGGTTTAGTTGGCAGGTTGCAGACATTGACTAGTTATCTTCTCCAGTCCCCTCTTCTCCCGTTGTATGGAAGCTCTCCTAGTATTCTGTAAGACTCAATGCATCTTGAGATAATTTCTCTGTGCAAACATCTCTCCCGAAGCTGAACAGATATCTCTGCCCCTTCCTCTCTGCCTCCTTTTCTCCTTGCTTTCTTTCTTTCTTTCTTTCTTTCTTTCTTTCTTTCTTTCATCTCCCTCGCCGCCTCATTATTTAGACCCCAGGGTGCGTCTGTCCATCACTCCATCCCTCTATCCCTTCACTCACTTGTTTCCCCCTTCTTCTTTTTCTTTGTCCATCTCGTTGGGTGTATCCCTGGCTCTATTTCGAGGGGGAGCAGGCATAGTTTAGTTTATATAGTGGAGCTTTGCTAGTGGAGTCAATTGGTGTGAGAATATGCTTCATCCCGATGTGACGCTGTATGTTACAGAAGTTTCTCACTGTCCTCGAGACAGCAGGCAGTAGCAAACACTAAGTGCAAACAGACAGCAGGAAGTAGAGAGGGTCATCGAGATTTACACACACACACATGCCAGTGCATACACACACAAACACATGCAGGCACGCATACACACACACATGCATACATTCACAGAGTGCGGAGTGCAGAATTAAAGGCAGGAAGAGATGGATGGGTGCAGGAGAGACAGTAGGGTAATGGATGACTGGAGGCAGGTCACACAATGGAGGAGGGAAGAATGACAGACAAATGACAGCCTGACAGCCCCAGACCACACGCAGACACACATCTCTGACACACACTCAAACACACACACACACACACACACACACACACACACACACACACACACACACACACACACACACACACACACACACACACACACACACACACTTCCTTCTCCCCTCTCTCTTTCTCTGTCTCTCTCTTACACACACACTCGCATACCTAAATCCTCAGAGGAGAGAAAAGGATCTTGTCACATAATTACATCACAGCGACAGTCTAATATCCAACAAATGAGGTGAGATGGCTGCTATGCCAAGCGCGTAAATTCCTTTCAGCTTCAGATGGCACCATCAATTGGTTTCTCACAAACCCAATTAAATAGTTTTATTTGAACATTGAGTTTACACAACCTTGGAGACCTAAATATTATACCTACAGGTTTCTCTTTCTCCTTTCTGCTTTCTCTGGTACAGCCAACTACAGTGCCGTAAAAAAGCATTTGCCCCTTTTCAGATTTTTGAATACTTTTGAATATTTTTTTTATACTGAATGTAATCAGATCTTCAACCAAAACCTAACATTAGATAAACGAACCTCAGTTTACAAATAACAACAACTAAAAATGTACACTTATTTTATCTATTTAATTAACAATGTTATGCAACACCCAATTCCCCTGTGTGAAAAAGTTATTGCCTCCTTACACCCAGTGACTGGTTGTGGCACCTTTAGCTGCAATGACTGCAACCAAATGCTTCTTGTAGTTGTTGATCAGTTTCTCACACTCTTGCATGCTAAACTGCTCAGCGACATTTGTGGGTTTTCAAGCAAGAACCGCTCGTTTCAAGTCCTACAACAACATCTCAATTGGGATTAGGACTTGGACTAGGCCATTCCAAAACTTCAAATTTGTTGCTTTGTAGACATGATTGTGTGTTTTTGATCATTGTCTTGCTGCATGACCCAGCTGCACTTCAGCTTCAGCTCACAGACGGATGACCTGACATTCTCCTGTAGAATTCTCTGATACAGAGCAGAATTCATGGTTCCTTCTATTAAGGCAAGTCGCCCAGGTCCTGAGCATCTCCAAACCATCACACTACCACCATTATGCTTGACTGTTGGTATGAGGTTCTTACTGTGGAAAGCAGTGTTAGGTTTTTGCCAGATATAATGGGACCCATGTTGTCCAAAAAGTTGACTCAAGTTTGCCAAAAAGCACATGGAAGCACCTGGAGGATCATCAAGACTCTTGGAAGCATGTTCTATGGACAGATGAGTCAAAAGTCTAACTTTCTGGATGACATGGGTCCCATTATGCTTGGCGAAAACCACACACAGCGACATGGGAGATCAACAACTGCAGGAAGCGTTTGTTTGAAGTCATTGCAGCTAAAGGTGCCACAACCAGTTACTGGGTGTAAGGAGGCAATTACTTTTTCACACAGGGGCATTGGGTGTTGCATAACTTTGTTTATGAAATAAATTAAATAAGTATGTCATTGTTGCAGTTATTTGTTCACTCAGGTACCCTTTATCTAATTTTAGGTTTTGGTTGAAGATCTGATAACATTCAGTATAAAACATTTGCTAAAGTAGATACAATTATAAAGGTGGCAAAAACTTTTTGTATATTGTCAAAACGATATAATGTGCTTTACCGTCAAAAATAATATCCCGATATGTAACTGTATTGATTTTTTTCCTCCATCATTACCATTGGGGACAGCCTCACAATCTATCAGGCAGGGAGCCTAAATGGCCATTTAGGAGCCATTGGGAGTGAATTTTAATTTAACCTTTATTTAACTAGGCCAGTCAGTTAAGAACAAATTCTTATTTTACAATGACGGCCTACCCTGGCCAAACCCTCCCCTAACCCGGACAACGCTGGGCCAATTCTGCGCCGCCCTATGGGACTCCCGATCACGGCTGGTTGTGGGATCAAACCTGGGTCTGTAGTGATGCATCTAGCATTGAGATGCAGTATCTTGGACCGCTGCGCCACACGGGAGTCCAAAGTGGTTGAGTCACAAATGGCACCCTATTTACCGATGGGCCCTGGTCAAAAATAGTGCACTTATTAAGGAATAGGTAGCCCAACACTTTTCTTTCAATTAGCTGTCTGTCAGAATGAGCTGCCTGCCACACACAGTAGCAGTAATTGCCTTGACCCTGACATGACTGACCTGGAAGGACGTGTGTGTGTGTGTGTGTGTGTGTGGGTGCGTGTGCATGCGTGCGTGCGCGTGTGTGTGCGTGACCTGTCACTCATCCTCCGTGCCTCTAAGCAGAGTGACAGCTGACCGAAACTCTGACCTCTCACCCCTCTAGAGGAGGATCTCAGGACTATAAGGACCTGAGAGGGAAACCATTGTTAACTGTTGAAATCTTGCACTATTTTGGCCTGGTGCCTGTGGGTGTTTGTGTCCTCTGATTTGTTTTGTTCATAGTAACACTGTTGTTGTGCAAAATTGAGAGGAAATGTTGTAGAATATACTCTTACTCTTAGCATTGTTCATTGAGCCAGAGAAGTTGACTGATACTTTCAGGTACCCTCGTAGTATTTCTTAGCTTGTAAGCTTGTATTGTGAGGCCCTTTAAGAAGTATAGTATCTCTCTAAAGAACAGTATTCCTGTTGGGTGTTTACAAGCACAAGGGCTGGAAGGAATGGTCGTTTCTGTCTTTTTCTCTCTGGAACGTTTCTTTCCTATTTCTCACTGTGTTTTCTCTGCTGCCTGGGTTCACCTCAAGTTGTCTTCTTTTTTTCTCTTGCTAGTGCTGTTCTTGTTTATCTCTCTGTCTCTATTTACTGCCGTATCAGTCTCTCTCTCCTTCTTGTCCTCTCCCTCTCTCTTTTCCTCCATCTGCTTTCCCGAGTACTAAGCAGCCCGCCACCCAAACAAACGCACGCACGGACGCACGGACGCACGCACGCACGCACGCACGCACGCACGCACGCACGCACGCACGCACGCACACACACACACACACACACACACACACACACACACACACACACACACACACACACACACACACACACACACACACACACACACTTCCTTCTCCCCTCTCTCTTTCTCTGTCTCTCTCTTACACACACACTCGCATGTGGAATAGACTATTCTGTCTGCACCAGCCCCCTGAATTAAATTGGAATGTTAAACTGTTTGCGTCTGTGCATGTGTGTGTGCGTGCTTATCTGGATGAGTACTTGAACATATTTGAGTGTGTACTGCTTATCTGGATGAGTACTTGAACATATTTGAGTGTGTACTGCTTATCTGGATGAGTACTTGAACATATTTGAGTGTGTACTGCTTATCTGGATGAGTACTTGAACATATTTGAGTGTGTACTGCTTATCTGGATGAGTACTTGAACATATTTGAGTGTGTACTGCTTAGACAAAGCTCAACTAACATTCACTGATGCAAATTCTAAAGCATGCTCTGCCTCTCCCCACTTGTATGAAGGATTGGTCGGGAGGGGGTAAGAGGATCAGGTTGTTCAGTGAAGCCTGGGTCATTATCAGAACCATGACCATGAACTACAGTGCCACTGACCAGCAGGCTCTTAACACTAGAATCCCCCAAAAGCTATGCCCTGCTCCTTCCCTAACTTTTCCTAAATGTTTGTATTTTCCGTAACAATTTTGAAATCAGAAACAGCAAAGTATTTATAGCCTTTTTGCTTGTTTTTTTCACACCTATTCCTAACTTAACCCACCAAGACAATGTGCTGTAGGACGTTGGTACCCAGCCAGGTGCTAATGTATCTCTCTCTCCTCACTGAATGAATGACAAATGGATGAATGGGTGATAATTGTTCATCTTACTTCACAATGTAATTTAAATTAGGCCAAACTGAATGATAAGGAGGGTGAAGAGGTTGATTTCATTTAGAAAGACAATAGTGTAATGATGAGGTTGTGTTATGTCTATTTATCAGCAGCAAATCATTTGACTGTACGACTTGCAAGTTAATACAATTTGCTTTTACGTTTTAGTTTGTAAAAATAAGCTGTTATGGGTCTGTTTTATTTACTGTAACTCTACTAATGAGGTGTATTATAATGGTAAATTAAACCTGCTACATGTTGCAATAGGCCTTCAGAATAATGTAAAACATATCCTTGACTCTGTCCAAGTTGATGACTGGAGGGAGGCAAACGATGCCAACTCTCTGAATGAATGACAAATGGATGGAATGGGCGATAATTGTGCAAGTTACTACACAATCAAATTTAAGTTAGGCCTAACTGAACGAATTAGGGTAGAGAGCTCGACTTCATTTAGAACAACATTTTAACAAGTTGCATTAGGCCTTTAGAATAATGCAAAATAAATCCTCGCAAGTTCATGAGCAGGAAACAAACAATGCCAGTCAGCATTGGAAATGATGCAGACAATTACATTGATGGAATCTACAATCTATCTTCACTATTAAAGCCAATCTACCCCCTGAAAAAACAACAACAATGCCAGTCAGCCTGCTCAGCCGGCCCAGCGAAACTACACTCATAATAAGACTTAGTCTATAGACAAGATTACATTGACAATCATCCGGTGAGTGACGATATAAGGCCTTTCAGTTGCCAACTTGTACATGAAGAGATGGGCACATCTTGTAATTGACAAATGCGTGGAAAGGAGCATCACTTTATCAAATCCTTACATGCAGGTAAACCATTTAGATTTCTCAATAACATCAGGAAGAGCATATTCTGCAGTTTCTACGACACTTAACTTTGTCAAATAAATCTAAATATTCTGAAGTTGCAGCTCTACTTCCAAATGTCAGCATTGCTCTGGCTACTAAGCAAAAACCACTAACATAATACAATTACAAGTACAATATGCTATTCTGTCGTCAATGAGTGAATGGGCGATAGAAACCAGATAGAACATCAATGACCGGAATGAGGAGGGTGAAGAGGGTGATCGCATTTCATTGGCCTGAATGAGGAGGGTGAAGAGGATGATTGAATTTAGAACAATAGTGTATTGATGAAGAATTGTGGGTGTT